>NW_026073266.1:0-1943 GCF_014885135.2 Alexandromys fortis
GAGGAGGAGGAGGAGAAAGGGGAAGAGAAGGAGAAGGGGGAAAAAGAGGAAGAGAAACAAGAAAAAGAAGAGGAGGAGGAGGAGAAGGAGGAGGAAGAGAAGGAGGAGGAGGAGAAGGAGGAGGAGGCAGCTGCGGCAACAGGGCAAGGGATGTGTATGATGACCAGTGGTGAAATGCTTGCCTCCTGTGAGCAGGGTCCTGGGTTTGATTCCCAGTCCTACAGACATCACAGAAATGAGAAGAAAACTGAAATCTTAGAGAATTCTGATGAAAACTTTCCAATACTGTTTCATTATTGTTAACTGTATATTATAGAGAGGCAAATAAAAGGAAGCAGATGTTCTATTTTCTCCTTTCCCTCTGATCATTTTTCATTTTCAAATGCCCTTTATTCTTCTGATATACATAATATCTGACTTGGAAATTCTTCAAAACTACCCATAAGAACAACAACAGAAGACCAAAAAGAGGACTAGATGTTAAGAGTGTTTGTTGCTCTAGCTAATTCAAACTGGGTTCTTAGCATCCTCACCTGGGAGCACACAACTCTCTTTACCTCCAGCTGGAGGGGTTTCTAAGCCTTCTTTAGGCTTCTCAGACATGTGTACATGTGGCATACATTCATAAAGCATACATACATATACAGAGAATAAACCAATTAAACACTAGGAAGAATGAAATATTCGCAAACAGCTACTATAGTTAGTAGAGCTACACTAACATAAGTCATACTCACTCCCCAAGGCCTATCCATTTATGATTGGCAGTTAATAGCGCTAACTAGTGATCTGGAAACAATATTCACAGTAGCCTCCCAAATGTTATTTAGATACATACACACACGTGTGTGTGTGTGTACTATAACCATACATTTGTGAATTTTGTTCACCAGTAACTGAATTTCCATAGAATTTTCTATTAAGGAAAACACACAAAACAGTATATTCAATTAATTAATTATGTGTTGAACACAAATGTTCCTGAAAACTTAGGTCTACAAAGGAAGGTTTATTAAAAGCAAAGATTGGTCTAGTGAGTAAACTTCAGAAAAATCAATTCTAGTAGCCATGTAGTCACAAGACCTAGTATCAAATCTAAAATATGAAACACAGTAGTATGCTTTTGCATTTGGTTATCTTTATTTTTTTTTGTTCCATACAAAGCTTTGTGATTCTTCAACATGCATTTTCAATGCATGTCTTCTCAAAATTTAAGACAGTGAGCTTGAATCATCCTTTGAATAAAACATATTCTATTGTTACAGAGTTTAAAAAAATGCTTATCTGTCTAGCCATTGATTTCTCCACCATTGTAAATTTAGAAATAATTAGTTAGATTATATCTATTCAAATTAATGTTAATTCTTTTTTTGGAACTACCAGCATCAAGCCTAAGACTGTGTCCTTGTCATCATGTCTTCTAGCATTACACTTTGCTTCAGTATATTTCCTTTAGCCTTGCTATTTCCTTTACACATATATAAGGGTGCTGACATCTGTAGGTACTGGTAATTTGGAGAAATGTGTCACTTATATGATGAGTTGTTAAAGAAGCATCATTTATCACTTGATCCCTTTGCCCTTATTCCCAAATAGTCAATTTTCTCCTTTGAGAATGATAGATTACCACAGACTATACATTACAGGTTATATTCTGACTGAAAAGAGGGTAATTTCAGACTATTTTCTATCAGGGAAGGAATGGCCATCCACTGACATTTTCTCAGATCGTTCACTGATAACCATAGGCGTAGATACCAGTGCCTCTGGAACAATCTTTAGCAAGGTGACATGGAGCACTCCTAAGTGGAGATAGGCTAGCAGACCTGCGGTGATAGATCAAGAGACTGGGGAGCCTGGAAAGACAGAAGACAGAGCTTAAGAAGCAGTTACCAAAACTCTGTATGTTCAACTGTAGCAAAAAAAAAAAAAAAAAAAAAAAA
>NW_026073267.1:0-1938 GCF_014885135.2 Alexandromys fortis
AGGGAGAGGGAGAGGGAGAGGGAGAGGGAGAGGGAGAGGGAGAGGGAGAGGGAGAGGGAGAGGGAGAGGGAGAGGGAGAGAGCTCGTGGGAGCTCGCTTTTTAACGGGGAACGCAAGTGTGTCTGGGAGAAATGTCCTGCACCTGAGCCAGGTATCCGTAATCCAGGAGGAATCTGGGAGCTGTAGTTTCCAAAAGGAACAACAGTTACCATGTGAGCCACCACGTGGATGCTGGGAATCGAACCTAGGTCTTCTGCAAGAGCAGCAGGTACTCTTAACGATAGAACCATGCCTCCAGCCCCAAAAGTTTTATTTAATGATAGCCCATGAAATTCCTGTTTGGTTGCTAGTAGAACTGTGCCTTTTTGTAGAAACCCTGCATAGTACAGCAATTTTTGAATTTTTTTTTTTAACCACAGGCAAAACACACGTGACCTTAAAAACCAAAGGAAGCAAGTGCACACTGGACTTTAAACGCCCCCTTCAAGATGGTCTAAGTTGACAGCTTCTTGTTTCATGTACCCAAAGGCTGTGACTTTTGAACAGCAACTTGGCAAAAGAAAATGTAGGGGTCTGAGAAAATGCTGAAGACCCAGACTCAAATAGGCTTTAAAAGCAAAGAGTATTTACCAGCTTGTGGGGATCACCATCTGTACAAAATGGTGACCCAGGACAAAGGCCTGCAGGTCCTTTTCAGCACAGCTCGGTAAATTCCAGGAACAACTATGTCCTCTTTCTTTCTTTCTTTCTTTCTTTCTTTCTTTCTTTCTTTCTTTCTTTCTTTCTTTCTTTCTTTCTTGCACTCTTTGTGTCCTCTTTTTTTTTTTTAAGATTTATTTATTTATTTATACAGTATCCTGCCTGTAGTCCAGAAGAGGGCACTAGATCTCATTACACATGGTTGTGAGCCACCACGTGGTTGCTGGGAATTGAACTCAGGACCTCTGGAAGAGCAGTCAGTGCTCTTAACCGCTGAGCCATCTCTCCAGCCCAACTATGGCATTTCTAACACGATTGCTCAAACAAGCAGCAGTTACGTTAATACATTTCTAATTTTTGTTTTTCCATATTTGGGCATACTTGGGCAAGTCTGGGCCTGTTTGGGGAGGGGGTTACAGGAACTATCCTTTTTTGGTCATTGCTTGGATATGTTGTGGGGCTGACTCAGGCCTTATAGTGCTCCCTCCCTAGTCCTTGTTATCAGGAATGTTATCGATTAATAGGCCTTTGCTTAAGACACTGAAACTAAGACCCAGCTTGTAAAACGGAAGTTTAGAACTCTCAAAAACAACCTATCGTGGTATTAAAATACATTCCACAATTCAGTATTACAACGTCCCTTTAAAAATTGAATTGAGGGGGCTGGGGAGATGGCTCAGAGGTTAAGATCACTGGCTGCTCTTCCAGAGATCCAAAGTTTACTTCCTAGCAATCACATGGTAGCTCACAACCGTTTATAGTGAGATTTGGTGCCCTGTTCTGGCACGTAGGCATACATCCCAGAATACTATTTACATAATAAATAATTTAAAAAAACTGAATTGGGAACTAAATAATTGAAAGTTCTAGAGGTGAAATGGCATGGAGCTTTTTGTTGTTGACTTTTGTTCTGTTTTAGTATCGCTAATTCCTTCCTTGATTCCAACATGCATGCATGAACTCTAGAACGGGTCCTTTCAGAAAGGTGGAAGAGTGGGGCTCAAGAGAGGTCAGACCCAAGAGGATCTGATCTTAATCCTTAGAACCCACATTAAAGAAATGACCAGCACTAGGCAGACAGACACTGGGGATCCTTGGGCCTCACAGTCAGCCTATTAGACAAACTCCAGCCAGCAAAAGACACTGTCTAGAAAGAAAAAAGGTGGGTGTCACCTGAGGAATGACATGGAATGACATTTGCCTGTATACAGCAATGACATGGAGTGGCACCTACACACA
>NW_026073268.1:0-1949 GCF_014885135.2 Alexandromys fortis
AGGCGGAAATCTTTTTTTTTCAATAAAAAATTATATTTAAAAAAAATCTCTTAATACCATAAGAATAGCAAATAATTCTGCCTTCTGGACAGAATTATAAGGGCTTAGTTCCACCTTACTTAATTCTTCTTATTTGTAGCTTGCTTTTTTATTTATTTGCATCAGAATAATGAGCTCCAATTATTTGCATCAGAATATATGAGCTCCAATTATTGGTACATCACGTACAAATCGGGGAAGAAACCAAGACGTTCTCTTTATAAGGGTATGTCTATCACTATTGGGATAATTGCTATTCTCTCGAAAGTTACCACAAGCCCTTTGCCAGGGTTCATTGTCTTCCCATAATTTTAATCTATTTATTCAGCAGTAAAAGGCACTATAATCTCTGCTGGATCTATACCTGATAATTGATAGGTTCTCAATTTATCTTTATATTTAATTCAGAGACCTTTTCCATGTAAGTTTTTAATTTTTTACTTGGTTTATGTGGTACATAAAAAGATCCATTCTAAGATATTATCATCCCTCTGCATTAAAATTCCTGTTGGAGAATATCTGGAAGGCAGTATGGCTACAATACAATTAACATTTGGATTCACCCTATCCACGTGTGCCTCCTGTAAGTTCTTCTCAACTATTGTCAATTCCTTTTCCTTGTCAGCTGTTAATTCTCTAAGACTATTAAAGTCTTTATCACCATCTAAGGGTTTTTTTTTTTTTTTTTTTTTTTTTTTTTTTTTTTTTGAGATTTGGGGTCTCTGTGTAGCCCTGGCTGTCCTGTCTACGTAGACCAGGCTGGCCTAGAACTCACAGGGAGGGCTGAAGAGGTGGCTCAGAGGTTAAGAGCACTGGCAGTTCTTCGGGAGGTCCTGAATACAATTCCCAGCGACCACATGGTGGCTCCCGGCCATCTGTAATGAGATCCTGTGCCCTCTTCTGGCATGTAGGCATACATGCAAATAGAACACTGTATGTATAGTAATAAATTTTTAAAAACTTTAAAAAAAAAAGAACTCACAGAGATCCACCTGCCTCTGCCCTTCTTCCTCAAATACTGGGTTTAAAGGCATGTGTCACCACACCTGGACTCAAAAGTCTTAAAAAGACTTGTAATTGGAGCGGCAGGCTACGTCCCCGTCTCTTTTTCCGTGTGTGTGTGTGTGTGTGTGTGTGTGTGTGTGTGTGTGCCCACAGCATACACATGGAGGCCAGAAGACAGCTCTGGGAGGCAGTTGCTGCCTTTCCACCTTGTGGCCTAGGTGTCTCTCTCATTTCTCCCACTACGCGGACCCCTGGTTTATCCTCCTGTCTCTACCTCCATCTCTGACAAGGTGTGCATGCAGGAATTATAGATCCATCCCGCCATATCCAGCCTTCTGTGAGGATCCTTGGGCTCAAACTAGGATTGTCAGGTTTTCAGGCTAGCTCTTTTATCCACTGAGCCACCTCCCGGGTCCCCTTAAGAATCTTTCTATTCTGTGGCCAAAATCAAAAACACTCATGACAACTTATGCTGGAGAGGTTGTGGGGAAAAGGGAACACTTCTGCATTGCTGGTGGGAGTGCAAGCTGGTTCAGCCTCTTTGGATGTCAGTGTGGTGATTTCTCAGAAAATTAGAAAACAACCTTCCTCAAGACCCAGTAATACCACTTTTGGGTATATATTCAAAGGATGCTCAATCATGCCACAAGGACATGTGTTCAACTATGTTCATAGCAGCACTGTTTGTCATAGCCAGAACTTGGAAATAACCTAAATACCCCTCGACCAAAGAATGGATAAAGAAAATGTGGTACATTTACACAATGGAGTATTACACAGCAGAAAAAATAACGACATCTTGAATTTTGCAGGAAAAATGGATGGAGCTAGAAAACATTATTTTGAGTGAGGTAACCCAGACCCAGAAAGACAATTATCACATGTACTCACTCATAGGTGGTTTT
>NW_026073269.1:0-1943 GCF_014885135.2 Alexandromys fortis
TGCTCCTTTTCCTGAAGGTGCGAGGCAGGATATGGCTATACATTGAATGTCCTCACTAGCAAGTAGCAATATCTGTCCATTGAGGCCTAAGGTGTTGGGTGAACCCATAATGATTTGTCTCTTGTAATAAAACCTTGTAAGGAAGAAGTTGCTGCTGAGTGCCTCACTAGTGTCGGCGCACACATCTGAAATTGCCCCATCCTTCACTCATACTCATGGTCAGAGGACATTGCTAGCTGCCATCTCTCAATTGCAGTTCAAAGAGAGGAGAGCGATGGATAACGGCAGCTGAGAGCCACATCACTTTAGTTTTGAAATCAGTGGCGTTAAAGCTGTTTTGGAGGCCTCACTCAACCAACCGCTTGCTGCTTGAGTTTCAGTGGTTCTTTTGTGCAGTCAATGGCCAAATAATGTGCCATATTTGTTTCACTTCTAACTCAACTTATCTAGGACTTAGGTATAGCCCTGCCTCCCTCAGGTACGTTGTGTGGGAGAACTGGGATTCTGTTAGCATAAAATAGGGGTCTGGCTTTCAGAGGACATGTAAATTTAGATTTAGACTTCTATTACTTGACTTATTCTTTTTAAAGTTATCTTATTTGACCAACAACTTTTAGAGATGACAAGACTGAAATTCTTCCCCATCTATTTGATTATCTTCTGTAGTGATAGTATTCCCTATTTTCAGAAAGTTCTGGATTCATATAATGTATTTTAAGTCTCAATCTTGGAGAGAATTCTAGCACATTCAAAGCATTCGCTTATGTGTGTTCATCTTAACTGGAAGAGGCATTAGCTGAGTGTCCGCTTTAGCTTCAGGTTGTTTGTAGACGTTCACTGTTTTCTAGCTCTGGAGTCTCTTTGGAAAAGTCTGAGGAGATCTTGCTTTTCATTGTTATTATACCAATATTTATTTTACCTTGGTTTCTTGATACCTTACTTACTTTAAAAACAGTATTAAGACATTTAACAAGATATCTCTCTTGGTTTTGAGTTTATTCTAGATTTTTACTCCAATAATCATGAGTGAATGCATGCTTTGGGCACAAACCCTTGTTCTTTTAATATAATTTTAATTTTATCTTAATCTTCATTTATTTTAATTTTTATTTAAATAATCTCACTTCTCATCCTTGGGGTAGCAATTAAGTATATGGATGAGAGCCTTGGTCTACTTTTGAAGTTGTCATTTTCATTCTGAATTCCTCGTGTTAGGAAGACTTTCAAATTGACATAAGATTTATAGAAGGTCCATCCTAGGGTATATGGATGAATCAAGTAGGATTTAATGCTTTCTAGGGTGCTTGGAAATGAAGTGAATGATTGATTAGAGATGATTCAAAAAAAATGATGAAACTGAGATGTATGTCTCTGAAGCATGCTCTCTCATCTGAATATAAAGATAATTGGTAATATTCCCAAAGCATCTTGGTGGTTTTGAATTAGTAAGAATGAGACAACAAATTAGCTCATCATTAACTTCAAAGATAGCAAAAAAATCAAAGGGATATGCATAAAAGCCTAGTCTGGGTCTTTGTAGGAAAACATCTCATGCAAAACAAACAACTTCTCAGTCAGGGGATTATATAATATGAATATGGCGCATTGTTCTTATATATGAATTCCGTGTTTGAGTTCCCTTCCCCCATCCACACACTAACAAACAAGGTCTGGTGAAAATGAAGCAGAAGGAAAAACATCTGAACTTGCACTTCCATTTCTAGTTCAAATGGCCCAGGGCTGGGAGCCATCCTCAACAGTCAATTATATATGCTCTTTGTGAATATATATTTCATTTTCCTTATATTTCCTTTTCTTGTTTTCTATGCATATTTTTTATTATTTATTTTTTTATTAAAAATTTCTGCCTCCTCCCTGCCTCGCATTTCCCTCCCCCTTCCTCTCCAGTCCAAAGAGCAGTCAGGGTTCTCTGTCCTGTGGGA
>NW_026073270.1:0-1942 GCF_014885135.2 Alexandromys fortis
AGGACCCATGCTGTTTTTTATCTAATTTTTCCTTACTTTACTTAAGTTTTCATTTTTCCATAATAAAGGGTTTAATTGAAAACTAGAAGAAATTTGTTTTAATTTCCTTCCTACTGGTTTTATACACACCATGATCAGAAGGATTTTGAAAAAGAAATTATTTGGGATGGTTTACCCATTCTGATTACAGTCCATTGCTGAGGGAAGTCACGGTAGAAACTCTACAGGAATAGAAGCAAGAATGATGAGAGAATGCTGTTTACTGACTGGCTCCCCATAGTCTGACACCGCTTTCTTATATTACCAAAAGCCACCAGCCCAAGGATAGACCATTCAGACTAGGCTGGGATCTCCCACATCAATCCTAAATCAAGAAAACGTTTCATGGGCATGCCCCAAGTACAATCTGATGGGAGAAATTTTTCAGATGAGATTTTCTACTCCAATAGGAATATAGGTTTTATCTTGTTGATAATAAAAATCACTGCAAAATGTATGGGAACTAGTCAATATCAGAACATAACTAAGGCTTCAGCACAGAGAAGAAACATAGTGCTAAGGACAAAGGCATCTTTGATCTTTTGCAGCTTTCTCTCCTTTTCTTCTTTCAGGGACTGCTTTTTAATCACAAACATGGGGCAGTTATTCTCTGATGCATCTAAGAATGAGGACAACGGAGATTTGGTGTCCAGCTTCACTAAATATTTTAAGAAGATTAAGACAGAAAACAAAATCATTTCTCAGGAGACTATCCATTTAATAGAATTACATCTGAAAAATGGAAACATTCAAGGAGTAAACTCTGTAATCAATGATGCTTTAAAAAATATTGATAGCATCCCAATAAACATTGCTGTGACTGGAGAGTCTGGAGCAGGGAAGTCCAGCTTCATCAATGCCCTGAGGGGGGTGGGACCTGAAGACCAAGGTGCAGCTGAAGAAGGGGTAACCGAGACAACCATGATGAGAACTCCATATAAACACCCCAAAATTAAAACTTTGACTTTTTGGGACCTGCCTGGCATTGGAACTAAGAACTTTCCACCAAAAGATTATCTGGAGAAAGTAAACTTCCAAGAGTATGATTTCTTCGTTATTGTTTCAGCCTTACGTTTTACAAAACATGAACTAGACCTTGCCAAAGCAATCAGATTCATGAAAAAGAATTACTACTTTGTAAGAACCAAGGTCGACATAGATTTACAAAATGAAAAGGAATCCAAACCACGCACCTTTGAAAGAGAAAAGACCCTGAAGCAGATCAGAAGCTACTGTCTGAACACCTTCACTCAGAATAACATGGATGTACCACAGATTTTCCTGATTTCTAACAAACATTTATCTGACTATGATTTTCCAGTTCTGATGGACACTCTGATAAAGGATCTTTCTAATCAAAAGCGCCACAATTTTATGCTTTCCTTGCCTAATATTACCGAGGCAGTCATTGACAGAAAGCACAAGTCTATGCAGCAGCATATCTGGTTGGAAGCCTTCAAGGCTGGACTTCTGGCTACTGTTCCTGTAGTGGGCATCCTCACAAATGATGTGAAGAAACTAAAGGTGAAGTTAAACCACTACCGAGTCCTCTTTGGAGTGGATGATGCCTCCCTGGAAGCCATTGCTAAGGATTCTCAAGTGCCTGTCGAACAATTGAAAAAAATCATTAAATCACCTTTTTTGTTAGAAACTAAGAATAAAGAAACATTAGAAGAAATGCTTTTGAAATGTTTGAAGATATTTGCCTCAATTCGTGGTGGGCCCCTTGCTTCAGGTCTTTACTTTAGAAAAACCTTTTACTTAGAATTTCTTTTTCTTGACACAGTGACTGAAGATGCCAAAGTTCGCCTTAGAGAGACATATTCAAAAATATAGTTCAAATTCAACTCATTCACAGCTACTGACCATGACAAGATCAAATGGTTAATGCCAAGAAGTCACC
>NW_026073271.1:0-1943 GCF_014885135.2 Alexandromys fortis
TTTCCAAGAAGATGCCACTCAATAAAAGAGACAGGGAAATAACTTGAATGAGAGGTGGGGAAAGTGATTTCATAGAGGAACAGAGTCTTAGGAAATACAAAGCAGATTATAGCTGAATTAAGAAGGTTCGACACTGGGTGCTTTCCTCTCTCCCCTTTCCAAACTTCTTTCCCACTGATCTCAAGTCCATTTATAAATGGACACTAAAGCCCAGGGGAAGACCTTCTCTGTAGGAGAGATAAACACTGATCCCATATTAGGTACAAGTGATGTAGCTCTTGGCAAACATGAAGCAATCAAAAGGAGCATCTTAAAATTAGGGGGCCTGAGAAGTAGATCTACACATCAGGACTTCCCCAGAAATGAGAAGGGCAATTTCTGTGTTCAAAACTGGTTCCTGTGATGACCAAAGATCAAGCGTTAATCAGCATTGGGGAATCACTGTATTCATGAGATACAGGTCTGCATATCATCCGCCCAATCCTTGGTAGGGGAATGGCCGTGTGACAACAATTTGTGCTCTAAACAGAGCTCTGTATACCACTCAGCCAACATGGGCTGCTTTTGCACCTAATAGCTATGTGTGGACAAGGTGGTGGGAATTGAAGGTAAAAACATCCCCCACTCACTTTCTCTCTCCCTCTTTGCACTTCCACATCTGAGGGTATATTGCTTTCTGTGTTTTTCAAGTTGGCTGTGCTGAGTGTTAAGGTACAAGAGTCTTTTGTACTATGACACTAAATATGCTAACTGATATAAAATCAATATTCTCTCTAATTGATTAAGGCTTGTCTATTTCTCATTCTGAATTATAATGCTCACCCAGGAACCAGAAAATAGAAATGATTTTGGTGGCATTGCAAGACTCCTTATCCACCTTATCTCACAGATTACAAATAGTGGTCTGAAGTAGTATAGTATTGGAATCCATTTGATTGGCAGTAGCAAGTGTCAGGAATGGGGGCATAAGGAAAACTCCACTCCCTGTCTTTTGTCAGGAACACTTTCTCTTGCCAGAGAACCCTTGACTAGTGCAGCTAATGAAATTAAAACTGTGTGTCACCACTGCCTGGTCCATAAGACTGGCTAGTGGGATATTGTTTTACTCTCTGATCTTGAGGCAAGCTTTATTTATTAAAATACAAATGAACTATCACTAGCCATGCTCCTTTGATTTTCATCAGCAATGATGCTTATGTCTGTTTTCCTCTATCTAGGTCAAGCCAACCTCTGTCCTCTCAGAGTTTCCAACTTCTGGCCATTCATTAAGACTTTTCATATGGTCTGTCCTATCATTGAAGCTTTCCTTGATTGTTTCATCACCATAAACTTCTACCAGTGGAAAACTGAACAGAAAAAATAAGGCTAGTCAGTGAAGCTTTGACTATTACCGCCTCTAATGAATGGCAATGGTCTTTTTCCTGCTGTTAACATTAGCTAAATTTGAGTCATAAACTGTATGGTATTAAAAGGGGGTGTAATAAAAATAGGATTCAAACTAAAGGCACGGAGGTTTGAGTTAGAGACCTACCACTTAGTAGCAATGCTGGTTAATAATTGACTGAAAGGAAGAGTGGAGCTCTGATAACATAAGGATTGATTTTTCTCATAAAACCGAGAACCCTGAACTGATACAGCTCTTCACAGATGTCATTCTCTCTAGTTGCTCCTTCTGAATATGCCTGCCATTCATCCTTCTGCCTGTAGCCTCAAGGGTGCAAAGTGCCAGCTGAACCCCTAGATATTACCTTCAGTCCCAAGCACAAAAGAATGCGAAAGAAAATGGCAATTAAGAAAAATAGGATGATTGGCTTTGTGGGAGCCTAGGCAGTTTGGATGCTCACCTTACGAGACCTGGATGGAGGAGGGTGGTCCTTGGACTTCCCACAGGGCAGAGAACCCTGATTGCTCTTTGGGCTGACAAGTGAGGGGGACTTGATTGG
>NW_026073272.1:0-1945 GCF_014885135.2 Alexandromys fortis
GGTCCTGAGTTCAATTCCCAGCAACCACATGGTGGCTCACAACCATCTGTAATGAGATCTGGTGCCCTCTTCTGGTGTGTGGGCATACATGGAGGTAGAATGTTATATACATAAGAAATAAATAAATCTTTATTAAAAAAAAGTTGATGGTGTTTATTAACAGCAATAAAACCCTAACACACACCATACACATAATTAAAATAACAAAAATAAATCTTTTTCAAAAAGATTTATTGGTAGTTGAGCCAGGCATGGTGGTTCACATCTTTAATCCCAGCACTGGGGAGTCAAAGACAGGCACATCTTTGTGAGGTTAAGGCCAGCCTGTGTAACAGGTCTTTCACTGAACCACTCGCTCTGGAATATCAAAAGGAGACTTAGTATTAAGCATGAAAGCTTGGCCTTACATTAGGCTTGTTCCCAAGTAGCTCTTGAAACTTAAATTAACCCGTTTATGTTAATCTAGGTTCTGCCACAAGGTTTGTTACCTCTCCTCAGTTTCCACATCCTCTGCATCTGAGTGGAGACTCCCCCACCTCTCAGATTCTTCCCCTGAAATCCTCTCCCCCCCCTCAACCCCCGAAAATCCCGCCTATCCTCTCCTGCCTAGCTATTGGCCATTCAGCTCTTCATTAAACCAATCAGAAGATGCCTTAGGCAGATGAGGAAAGACAGACAAGACACATCTTCACATAGTGTGGTCAATATCCTGCAACAAGCCTGGTCTACATAGGAAGTTCCAGGCTAGCCAGAACTACACAATGAAACTAAATTTTTACGGAAGAAAGGAAAGGAAAGAGAAGTGGACAGAGCATTCGCAGAGATACACAGCACCATCAGAGGTCAGTGTATGCTCTGGGCAATTCCGGAGGAGAGGGGCGAGAAAGGCACAGAAAATGAATTTTAATTAAAAAACAAAAGAAAGAAAGGGTCTGGGCATGATGGTTCACATCCATAATCCAAGCTCTTAGAAGGTTGATGGAGAATCTCTGTAAATTAGAGGCTAGCCTGGGCTACAGAGTTGAGACCCTTTCTCATTTAAAAAAAAAAAAAAAAAGTCCCTTATCCTCTCGGCTGTTGGTCTTGGTTTGAACTCCTAAGACAGCAAAATGGTGGCCACAAAGAAGACAAAAAAATCACCAACTCTAGGCTCTAAGTTATCATGAGAAGTGGAAAATACTGGAACACAGCCAAGCTCTAAAGAAAGACAGGGCAGAATGAAATGTGTCGTTCTCACCAACAGTGTCCCTGCTATGAGGACACTGTGGCCAGGGCTGGCATGCCTCACTCAGTGACAGCGATATTGAACTGGACACGAGATAAGGAAAGCAGAGCAGCGTGCACACAGGCCGCCCCTGATCTGGGCAACTCTGATGTTATCAGCGACCCAGGGAAGCTCTCTGTAATGGGGGAAAGGAAGGACGGATGGAAGGAAGGGAAGGGAGGAAGCGGAAGAGGTTAAAAGCTCTGGCTGTTTTTGCAGAGGACCGAGTTTGGTCTGCCTCCACAGCCACCTGCTCTGGCATGCGCAAGCCCACATGAAGACACGCATGTGACACATGGCAGGCATGGTGTTGCACGCCTTTCCTCCCAGCACTCAGAAGACAGAGGGAGGCGGACCTCTGTGAGTTCAAGGCCAGCCTGGTCTACAGAGTCAATTCCAGGATAGTTAGGACTATGTAAAGAGACTCTGTCTCAAAAATAAGTAATAATAATAAGAAGAATTCATCAATAAAATAATAAAAAAATAAATCTAAAGAAACAAAGAGGACACTTCATGGAACAAAAGCTAGGTACGGGCCCAGCGGTGGTGGCACATGCCTTTAATCCCAGCACTTGGGAGGCAGAGGCAGGCGGATCTCTGTGAGTTCAAGGCCAGTCTAGTCTATAAGAGCTAGTTCCAGGACAGGCTCCAAAGCTTCAGAGAAAATCTTGTCTCAAAAAA
>NW_026073273.1:0-1946 GCF_014885135.2 Alexandromys fortis
AGGAGGAGGAGGAGGAGGAGGAGGAGGAAGAAGAAGAAGAAGAAGAAGAAGAAGAAGAAGAAGAAGAAGAAGAAGAAGAAGAAGAAGAAGAAGAAAAGAAAATTTGTTTGATCTTTTCTAATTTACACAATTCTGAAACCAAGCTACTCTGAAAATGAAGCTAGAAAAATTAATTCACAGAAAGATGTTGCTCACCTTGACATTTCATCTGGCTTTTATAGGTTTTGGTTTGCAGTCAAGCAGTTCAATTGAATCATAAGTTACAAGCCTTTCACAGTGCTAAAACTTTTTAAACCCAAGGAAGCAAAAACTGGGTGGAGTTCTCTGGTTCTGCAATATTAAAGGAACTTTTAAATGTTGTCAGTTTCCGAAGCACAGATATTTACATCTCCAGTGCTCATCACAAGGTTTGCTACATTTGTGGTTTCCTCACAACTGTTAAACATAAACTGAATAAAGAAATGAATTATTATGAGAGGCATTTCAGGGGAAAGATACCAAATGCAAAAACTAAGCTGTGAATATTCTATGGGTATTTGCTGATCACACAGAGAAGTATCTATCCAAGCTTGGATCTACTAGAAAATTAGTATCAGGTCAAAAGTAAAGGCAACGACTATAGTCAAGTTTGGGACACAAATAAAATTTCTCACATATAGGGGAACTCTTATCACAGTAAACATATGTAATATATATTGATGTTTATAGCTGTTTTTATACCAAAAGAAGTCCATTAAGCACATATGTGTAGTACTGATTTTTATTCAAATTATTAGCATGTGTTAACTGTTCATATTAATGGAAATTTCCATATAAATGTATATCATGCATTAACCATATTTGTTCTCAATTTTAATCCTCTATTCCTCCAATTCCTATATTCTTCTTCATATTTCCTAATAATACCCATCTTTTATATTCAGGGTTTTTTTAATTTTTATATATTATAAAAAGCATGAAACCTGTCTTTCTGTGTCTGGCTCATTTGCTTAACGTGATAACCTCAGTTGCTACCAATATTCCTGAAAATTGCATAATATTTTTTCTTCTTTATGGATACCTAGACACTATTCTGCACACATACTATATTCGCCTGTTGATAAGAACCAAGACTAAATCCGTTATTGTTGTTAAAAGTGCTACAACAAAAATGGGTTCACAGGAATCTCTTGTGCACCAACTTCATTTCCTTCCAGTGCACACTCAAGAGTAGCATAAATGGGTCATGTGGCAGATTTGTTTTTAGTTTTTCAAGAGCCTCCGTGCTGCTTTCCACAGCAAATAATACTTAATTTTTTAGTAAACATATTTAAAAGTCCACATCATCAAAAACTTGAAAAATTTTGGAGTTAGATGCAACATGAAAAGACTTGGGATAATGTGTTGTTCTAACAGAAGAAATCAATTAGAAAAACTTTAGCAAGTTCAGGTCATTCTGCTAAGATAACTATCCTTTCACATATTATAGAAAATTGGCTGAAAAAAAAAAAGACTATTCTAATATACATCCCATTCTAATGTATGGGAAACTTTGCAACAAGAATTAAGAGAAAATCCTCCTGATCCAATGGGTTATGATAACCTAGTTGTATTCATAGCTATAGATGTCCATCTATTAGATGATGCTTCTCTTTCCCTGCCAGTAAAACCTGCCTCATCTAGATCACTTGGATCTCAAAGATGCTCCCCAAAGAGAGCATGGTAATAATCTGAAAAAGCAACGGAGCTAACCAGCAAATGGATGAACAATTAGGATTTTTCTATTTTCTTTTTTTACTGAAATAGATTCTTTTCATACAATATATTGTGATTACAGTTTGTCTTCCCCCAACTCTCCCCAGAACGCCCCCACTTCACTACCTAACAAAATTCACACCCTTTCTTTCTCTTATTAGAATTCAAACAGGTATCTAAAGAAATAATAAGATAAAACAAAAACTACCAAA
>NW_026073274.1:0-1945 GCF_014885135.2 Alexandromys fortis
GTCCTGGAACTAGCTCTTGTAGACCAGGCTGGCCTCGACCTCACAGAGATCCGCCTGCCTCTGCCTCCCAAGTGCTAGGATTAAAGGTATGCGCCACCACCACCCTTTCCAACCTTTTACATCCTGTTTGCTGTTTGCTCTGTGTTTACTTCCTGTGGAGAAACATCTCCATTCTTCACTTGTGAGATTGGATGTCTCAGTTTGGCCAAGAATATCTGTCATTTGTTATGTTCTTTTGTGTGAGTTCAGGGAGGATGGGTCATCCTTTGCTGGTGGAGTCTCCAGGGTCTTCCTGAGAAGCACGCTGCATTGTGTGGTCATTGTCCACCTTCCCTGCTGGGATGCAGCCTTCCTGAGATGGGGACACACCTGCTTTACTCCCCACTACACCTCACCTCCTGCTACAGAAGCTGGTGCCTAAGAGCTCCTCAGGAAATGTCTCCATCTTGCTGAAGATGGCCAGATTCAGGCCTGCATGAAACTGCAGCTGAGAGTCAAAGAACCAGGCCACTACCAGGCTCAGTACAGAGACACCCCTGAGCCTGGTAGTGGCCTGGCCCAATATCTGGCACTTTGGCAAAAATGAAAGCAAAAACCCAATTCTATGCGACTGTCCAGAAATAAGTGAGCCTTTTGCCATGTGAAGCGGTGCAGGGAGACGATGACGGAGTCTACCTTGTGGCCCAAGCAGCAGAGATGCAAGAACATTGTCTTTGAGTCGGAAGTAGCTAAAATCCAAGCAACATAGAAGAAACTGCAAGCTTCAAGACCCTGGAGAGCAGATAACCAGGGAAAGTTCTGTGCCATTTAACCACCTGTCAGGAACCTCAGGAGAAGCCTAGGGCAGAAACCTGCTGGAGGGGGGTGCAGTGGGGTTCAGTGGGGAGAGAGCAGCTACAGGTCACAGGAGCAGGGGCGTCAGGCACACAGGAAAGCCGCCCTGGCCCCTTAACTGAGTGCCGAGAAGCACGTTCAGCAACGGCATGCATGCTGGGGAAACAGTTTACCTGCAGATGATGACAGCAGAGCTCTCTGCAGACAGCCTGGGTACAGGCCCTGTCCTCTTCAGCCAGAGACCAAACTCTGGATTCTCAGGTTGAGTGCCCAGAAGTGTGGTGAAGGGCCATCCCCTCTCTGCTGCACTCTGGTTGTGTGTAACAAAGCTTAAGGTCAGGAATAAAGAACTGAGCTATGATGAGATGAAATGGCTGTGACTATTTGCACAAATAAGGTCAAGCCAGACAAAAGTCCCCATGGAGGGGGTTCTATGTCCCATCCTAGCTGGGGGAATTATTGGCAGTTGGTATTTGTTGGCAGGAGAGTAAGTGTTCTTCAGGGATGCAATCCCCAAGGAGGTAACTCATACTCCAGTAGATTATCCTGGACCCATGCTCATTCTAGAGAACTAAGTAAACTCAGAGAGAGAGAGAGGGAGAGAGAGAGAGAGAGAGAGGAGGGAAAGTAGTGAGAGGGATATGGAAAGAGCTGGAGTGAGGCAAAGGGAGGCAGATCAAAATACGTTATGTGAATTGTGAAGTTCCCAAACATTAAAGACATCTACGTTATCCAACAAGGTAGAATCGACAGTCTGTGGGCCCTGATAAAAATTACCAGACATGCAAAGAGAGGAGACAAAATGACCCATGAAAAAATGAGAGAGAAAAGCAATCAAAACCAACCACTAAATGATATAAATAGCACTCTTGGCTGACACAAGTGCTATTGACTCTATTATAATTTATCCCAGACCTTTAAAAAGGTGCTGAGAATCTCTGAGGACAGAAGAAGGGAGGGGAAGGAAGGAGAGGAGGAGAAAGGAAAGGGGAGGGGAAAGGAGGGGAAAAGAGAGGGGAGAGGAGAGGAGAGGAGAGGAGAGGAGAGGAGAGGAGAGGAGAGGAGAGGAGAGGAGAGGAGAAGAGAAGAGAAGAGAAGAGAAGAGAAGAGA
>NW_026073275.1:0-1941 GCF_014885135.2 Alexandromys fortis
CACACACACACACACACACACATACACACACACCATGCACACACCATCTTGATTCAATGTCTATGATGGACACAGACACTAAAATAGCTGCTATAAATTTTCTTGTTCCCTCCTTCTGGTTTGCTGTAGCTGGCTGCTAGAACCTGCTTCCTGGACAGTGGGTTTAGAGATGGAAATCTAAAGGTCAAAGGGCCATTTGAGGAGATGTCAAAAGGAAGCAAGAAGGGCTATATAAGCGGAGAGAGTGGGAACCAGGGCAAGGCTCAGGGACCACAGCAGGGGGAATAAAATCGTCTAGATTTTTTTTTCTGTGAAATGTGAACTTGAGGGCAGTGGATCGAGTGGATTCAGTAGTAAACCATTTGCTTAGCATGTTCAATGCTCTGCATTTGGGCTCCTGCACTGTAGAATCAAACAAAAATGACTTAGAGTTCCATTTTATCATTTCCACTAAACAAGGAAATAGTCTTAAAAATCTCATTGCTAGCTATGAGTTTTTAGATTGCTTTTCTATCTTCGTCAAAACACATTTACTAATACACATATGTGAATGTTTAACTTCCATTTTGTCACTATTTGGAAGTTTTCAATTCTTTCTCCCATGTGAGTTTTTTTTTTTTTTTTTAGTGTGTAATGATTTACCAAATATATAGCTGAATTTTGAATTTGTTGTAAAAATGCAATTATTAAAAAAGATCTCAACTAGAGCCTGTCAGTAACTTATACACAAAAGCATTTATCAAAAATAATATGTGTGAAGTGTTATACACAAATATTTGGAATATAACCATACAAGCATTCTAACTAGTTACTTATGTTCATGCAATGATTTTTAGGACCTCTGAGGGAAATTTGATTTTCCCAGCAATTTATCTAATACTGTCTACATTCTGTCTGTCATATTATTCATCTTGTTTTCAGGAAAAAAAATCATGTTAATTATTAAATTAATAAAGAAAAAAGACAAGTGCTGTTAGCTAATAAAATATTATCTTTTAATATCCCTAACAGAATCCAACATGAATATGGAAAAGTCTTCGGAGGTTAAACTCTTAAACTGCTATTTGTTTTAATGTGAACAGTTAAGATCGGTTCTGTAGAAAAATGGGTGGGTGGCTAAGTGACAGAATGGAAAAGCACGGGTCATAAATCTGACAAGTGGGTGCAGATCCCAAGTTGTCTACCAGGTGACAAAGCTCAGAATAGTCTGCTGTAAACCCCCACAACATCACCAACAATACATGCCTGTTCTGAGGACTTCAGATAACACCTGGGCAGCACCAAGAATGAAGTTGATGCTATTTAAGTAGTAGGCACCACACAAAGGGTTTCAGGTTGCTGGAGGATTATTTGGGGGTCCTCAAGTCTTATGCTGATGGAGGAAGCTCTACTGTCTTTCTAGTCTAGCAAGGAGAAAGATCTTCTACTTAAAATCATAGCCAGAGCACTTCCTGGGCTCACACTCACACAGGGTGGAAGCTGAGGTCCTCGGGAAGCCTGGCACGAAGCCCTGTGTTTGCTTCCCACCTACACCTTCTTATACTGCATGGGGACACTGACCTCCAGCTCAGCAGCTAGACTTTGTCTCAACTTGGGCAGAGCACCTCGAATGTAGGAATATTTCTAGTGGTATTTTCATAACACCTAGAAGTCTAAATGCACCGAATGTCTATCAACCAGTGAGAAGATTAAAATGTGGTAGAACCTGTGCCATAGAAAGTTACTCATCTTGGTGCTTAAAATACTGTTGATAAAGTACATAAGACCTGGTGAGATGGATCAGTGATAAAGCCGCTGGCTGCTAAGATGCATGACCTGCATTTGAGCACCTAACCCAGATGGTGGAAGGGAGAACTGATTCCTGCAAGTTGTCCTCTGATCCCCACATGCCTACTGTATTGCACGTGCGCACGTGCGCGCACACACACACACACACACACA
>NW_026073276.1:0-1943 GCF_014885135.2 Alexandromys fortis
ATGAATACAGTTTGTGTGTTGTTATTTCGGGCATGAGCTAGCCAAGCGGCCGGGGTGTTGGGGACGCAGCCCCGCCGCTCATATTTCAACAAATGTCAGTAGTTCATGACCAACAATATCATATTTTGAAAAAAAAATATTTTGGACTTCATCTCCATCTGACTTCAGGACAAACTTTTTCTAACAGTTGAAAAATAACATGCCTTTAAGCTGCTACACTCAAATTATATCATTTTCTCATTGTTCTACATTTCATTTGACCACTTGGAGATGATTTCCCAAGTGAACACTTCAAGGACAACTCTTATTCCTTCCTGTTTTGGAATCTATGTCACCATCTCTTTCACTTTACTTTTTCTCAAATTTCTGTAATGACAATACCCATCTATCTCATCCATCTCCTTCCTTTCTCTTATGTTTAGGAATTATAAAATTGTGGGCTTCTTTCTTGTTTCCTGGCCTCTACAGAAATTCTCACTTAAAAAAAAAAAGTATCTAAAGCTTGAAAGCTATCGTGTACTTATAGGAGAAAATATACAGAAAAAAAAATAATTGATTTTTAAAGGAATTGTAGAACTCACTTCACTTGATATTTTCACATGGTTGATTTGTTTACTGTATAAAGTTCAAGGCCCTTTCTACCTTGTTCAGTCTTTGGAATATTTACACTTTATTTTCTTACTGGCTGCTTCCTAAGTGAACACATAACCTTAATGTTAGGAATCTTGCATTTGTTGTCTTTTCCCATGCTTTTTTGTAGTCTATAATTCTCCAAACATTTATAAATTGGTACTTTTCTGCATGGTTTGCCTAGTAATCCAGTATAGGACTTGCTTCTACTTGGCCTTGTTTGTTGTCAAATTCTCTGTGTAAATACTGGCAGTGATATCCACACACTTTCTTTCTGTGAATCCTGACTGAGTCCCTTTAACTTGGCCCTCATATATGTGGAGATCATTTCCCACATGGTTTTGTACAGGGAAATATTCTGACTTCTCAGAAATGCTGTATAGGTCCTTTATTTACTTGGCCTTCTCTAAGGGGCTTAATTGAGGTGAGCACACATATTGCTGAGCACTCCACACAAACACACACACACACACACAGACACAATATATGAGAAACAAATGTAATATAAAGTACAGTTGCTGTTTTCTTGGCTTATATTAAACTAGATATTACTAAAATAAAGACTTATTATGACTTTATACAAGACCAAACTGTGGTATCTTTTTTTCTTGTATTCTTTAAATCTTTTAAATATAAGAATTTAAAAGTCCTTACCAAAAACACTTAATATATGAGGAACTGAAACCCATTGATCAGGAGGCAAGCTTTTTCAGCATTTAAATACAAAACTGATTTTCAACTTATTAAAAAAATTTGACATTTGACCCTTTGTTGATTAGTTAATTATCTACCTCATTCCACTTTTAGATCTGGGAATACTAATATAATTCATTGTAGGATAATCCAAACTAAAATTCTCAAAGTTTCCAGTCCTGTATGAGCTAAAAAGTCTATTAATGCCAACAAACCTGTGAGGTATGCCATGAAAAATCATACATTGTGAAAATCAACAATATCAAACATCTGTGGAGTTATGAGCATATATTGTGTAGTTCAGTGAGGACAGAAACCCATGCCTCTAAAATTTCATGGATTAAGAACATTGTCTAGGTAACAGAATATGTGATACAGGGCATATAATGAGTTGATACGTGATATGTCAACATTTGTCTTAAAGCATATTGACTACAAATAGAACACTTTACAATGCCAAGGAAAAACACAAGGAAAAAAATCTAAGGATGGCCAAGCACGGTGTCATGTGCCTTTTTCCAGCATTCGGGAGGCAGAGAGGCAAGGGAATCTCTGTGAATTTGAGACCAATCCGGTCTACAAAGCAAGTTCCAGCACAGCCAGTGTTACACACACACACA
>NW_026073277.1:0-1940 GCF_014885135.2 Alexandromys fortis
ACATATACATATATGTATATATATAGAATATATCTTACTCATACTCACCTCTCAGTCCTTCCTTGCCTCTAAATTTCATGTCTTCCACCCATCTGATGCCACTTGTACAATCGCAGAAGTGGGACCATTCACTGGGGCATGGAGACCCTACCATTGACCACACTCTTAAAGAAAAGCAACTCTCACCCCCAAACCATTCATTGCCAATAGCTCCTCAGCTAGGGGTGGAGACGCGTGAGCCCCTCTTTATGCTGGAATTTTTAACTGACTTGATCTTATGCCCGTCTTGTGTAGGTAATCATAGCTGCTGTTAATTTATGTATGCAATAGCCATGCCAGGTGTAGAAAACAACATTTTATAACACTCCCCCATCCTCTGGCTCTTATATTCTTTCTCCTGTGGGAGATGGTATTAATGTCAAAGTCACTTATTCTGAGCACTTTGAACAGCAGTGTGTTTCTGCATTAACCATTCCCCATTGCAATACAGAGCTTCTCTAATCAAGGGTGAAAGCAATAAAAATCTATAGATACAAATAAAAATATTTAGAAGACAATTTGACAACAGGACCATTAAAATATGGGTTCTCTTCTAGGACCTATAACTTCGCTAGCCATAGTTTTTTTGACCATGTTTACAGCATCAAACATGAATCCCCTCTTGTGGAACAGACCTCAAATCCAATCAAGAGAATAGTTGGTTGCTGCCATTAGCTGTATTGCCACTATTGCAGCCATGGTTGCAATATCAGGTTGATATTGTAGCATGTGAGGCCCAATGTTGGGTATGGCCATTGATGTCCTTTCTCCCAGCAGCCTGTATGACACCTTCCAACACTAGAAAAGAGTTTCCTGAACAGTAAATAATTGATTTCTCTGTATCCTACAAATAAAATGTTTGGTGTCTTCAGCAGAATCTTACATCTAGCTATAGTAGGCAACCATGAGCAAGTGCATTGTTTTGGAGCCCTCTGGGGCTTCCTTGATTCATGGGGAAGTAAATCATGTCTGGCATGGAGACTTTTTGTTTAACAAATCATTGTTCTTGAATAATATTGGTCATTAATGTGGACTACTTAGGTTCAAACTGCATTTTAAAATTATATTATTGGTGAGCTTACAAACCAGTGTGGCTTCATAACATGTCTTCATGTATGCTTAGTTTTAGTTAAATCGCCCTTACCCCTTTTCCCACTCTCCCAACCCTATGCCAACTTAAACCTCTAGCTCAGTACTCTCCCTCGGTTATTCTATAGCATACATTCTACCATTCCTTCTTAGTATACGTATTTATTTTATCTGGGATTGCAAGATCACTAATTTCCAAGTAGCTTCTTCATGTCTTCATGTCTACCTCATTTTGGCTAAGCCTTTGCCTGGCCCCTCATTCTCACACCCTGCCACACTACTAGCTGCTCAAGCCCTTGTGGCCCTAGCATCCTCCCGGCCCTTCTGCCCTAGCATCCTCCCAGCCCTTCTGCCCTAGCATCCTCCCGGCCCTTCTTCCCTAGCATCCTCCTGGCCCTTCTGCCCTAGTATTCTCCCAGCCCTTCAGCCCTAGCATCCTCCCAGCCCTTCTGCCCTAGCATCCTCCCGGCCCTTCAGCCCTAGCATCCTCCTGGCCCTTCTGCCCTAGCATCCTCCTGGCCCTTCAGCCCTAGCATCCTCCCGGCTACTCCTATTTCACCCGTATCATGTGATTCCCCCAAGTCTATCTCCTATGCTGCCAATAGTTCTAGTTTCCTAAGTTCCATATTTACTCCACGTTAAGCAAACAAAATAAAAGTTTTAAAGCTAGGGCCCTCATAAGAGAGAGAACATATGAAATCTTTTTGTTCCGGGTGACCTCACTCTATAATTTTTTTATAGCTCCATTCAAACTTTATGCTTTCAATTTTCTTTACAGCCGAGTAACACTCCTATATATTATATTTTCATAA
>NW_026073278.1:0-1953 GCF_014885135.2 Alexandromys fortis
TAAAAATATGGCAAGTAACATCCATGTGTAGAATGATGCCCTGAAGTACTGTGCATTCTAAACCTTTTATTATGATATAAACAAAAATTCCAAGTTTGTATTTCATGAGATGTTTACATTGTTCTAAAGTGGGTGACAGAGTCACAGTCATTCCCATTCTAAAAGGGAAACTAAATGCCCAAGCAAGTTTAATGATTAAACAGAGGTAACAAAATAAATAAATAGATAAATATTATATACATAAATAAATACATCTCAATGATGAGGCAAGATGTCTGAGGCAGGTTTCTACCCTAATGCAATTTGCAGAAGATGTCTTATTTCAAGATAACATTTCCTAGCTTTGTGTGCTGACTTGAAAATTGGAGCTGTGATGGTTGCTACCTTCCCTCTGGGAGAGGCAGCATATTAAGTGTGAACTAGGGTAATGGGGGTGAATACGAGGAGTGTTGAATTTCAGTATGTACAGAGGTTTTGGGTAATATTCTAATATGCTTCTCTTCTGATGATGAATTTCAGATAATAACGATTATCACTGTTGAAATTAATTTTCTATATGACTGTAGTATAACCATTTTATCTAACTGACTTGCATCTGGAGCAATTATAGGTTCTCCCTGTTCATTTAATGGATGCATGATTTCTTATTATCCATATAGTTTATGTGTTATTCAGAAGTTTGAGGCATAAAAACTGTAAGTGAAATATATATAAACAACATTAAATTATACTTCCAGTACTGAGAGATTCAATAATACTTATTAAGAATCTTATATCTAAATAAAATGTTGCTTCTTGCAGTTATTAGGATGTGTGTTTCTTTGAGTAAAACTGATTGACTGGACATGCCCAACTACTCCTTAACCCTGGAAAAATTTTGTGACTTGATGAATATTTAGGAGAGGCTTAAGATAGCAGTATTATTTGGGGGCCTAGTGAGTCTAAGAAAAAAAAACTGTGATGCAAGCAGGCTTTATATATCTTAGGCAAACATCAGAAAATACATGGAAATGAAATGATATAATTTATTTGGAAGAAAGTTCTTTTAGACACACAAGCAGAATGGTCTGGTTGGTTAGGGTTTAACATAGCATATCTTTCTATAGAGAATAGAGAAATCTACACCATGGCCAAATATAAAGAAATCTGCTTATCTTACATGAGTCAACGTCATGAATAGCAAAATAATGTCCCTGGTGATAACCATAGCTGTAGGGATAAGTCCCACCCCTTAGGGGGCGTGTTCGCCTCAGGCTAAAGTTTTCCTATAAATTTGGCGAGCGTGCTCCCAGCGCTCGCTTCTGCTTTCCTGGACTCCGCGGGAACGGTGGTTCTGTAAGTCTTTTCCTCCATTAAAGCTGTACATATTTTGACAATCTGTCTGCATTCATTTACGCAGTTACACATAGCCAACACATTGTCTATGAGAGCCTTTGGAAGAAGTGGGCAGTGATTATAACCCTCAATTTCCTGATTGGTTCTTCATTTATAGAGGAGAAACACCCAGAGCTACTTTTTCTTTAATTTGATGATTGAGTTAACATTTTCTCTACAATGCTTTTCACTTTTGTTCCCATTGTGGTCCTGGACTCAGTCTTTTATATATTATTTTAGTTCTCTGTTTTTCTTCATTTCTGTTTTAAGAATGATGCGTAGGGCAGTGGTGGCTCATACTTTCAATTCCAGCACTTTGGAGGCAGAGGAAAAGGTAAGCATATCTCTGTGAGTTTGAGACTAGCCTAGTCTACAAGAGTTAATTCCAGGACAGGATCAAAAGCTACAGAGAAAACCTGTCTTGATTAAAAAAGAAAGAATAATGCTTAAATATCTAAAGTGAATCTTATTCTTCCATGGATAACTCATGAAGTTTCCCATAGAACAGCAAATGGTTATTACTTGAATAAAAATTGAACAGTAGATGAAAAATAAAATATAATTACTACTGCAAAATAA
>NW_026073279.1:0-1964 GCF_014885135.2 Alexandromys fortis
AAAAAAGTAGAAAAAGAAATTACATATCTTAGTTTCGTTCCCTATCATGGTGACAAAATACTCTAGCAAAAGCAATTTCTGGGAGAAAGTAGTTATTTTAATCCCAGACGGTACAGTCCAGTGTGGCAAGGAAGGGAAGACTACGGACACTGGGAGCAGCTAATAAGATTGCATCCACAGCCGGGCGATGGTGGCGCACGCCCTTTAATCCCAGCACTCGGGAGGCAGAGGCAGGCAGATCTCTGTGAGTTCGAGACCAGCCTGGTCTACAAAGAGAGTTCCAGGACAGGCTCCAAAGCTACAGAGAAACCCTGTCTTGGAAAAAAAAAAAAAAACTGTCTCCACACTCGACAAATGTCTGCTGCTCAACTCACTTTCTCCATTGTATACGATCCAGGATCCCCAGAGAGGAAACGGACTCACCCATGATTAAGTTGGGTCTTCCCACATCATATAGTGTAACCGAGATAATCTCCCACAGGCGTACGAAGGGACTCATCTCTTGAGTGCTCCTAGACCCTGTGGAGTCGGGGTTTGCTGCTGGGACTCCCAGCCCAGCATTCGCTGATGTGAGCGGCTGGTGTTACTGAAGGACGCTTCCCTTGGAGTCGGTCTCAGCACATCTCTCAGTGGAACCTGAAAGGAATCTTTACTGTTTGAAGCACCCAGTGTGGGCTACAGAGTAAGCTCAAGGCCAGGCCGGGCAATTTAGGGAGACTTTGTATCAAAATTAGAGGGGTAAAAAAAAGAAAATATAGCTAATTTGTATAGTTCGGTGGCAGAGCATTTGTCTGGCATACACAAATTCATCATCTAATACGAGGGGCTGGTGAGGAAGAAAATCTTCAGTTAATGTTGACAGTTATAAATTTTAATGAAATTTTAAATTCCCTTCTGTTTCACAGATATGGAACACATGTGACGATCTTGGCACGAGAGTAATTGGTGCCAACCGCCCCTTGCTCACCCACTCTGAGTCTGCGCTTGGCCCAAACGATCCTCGAAACCAGAAGGGAGGGGACAGCTCTATTGCTTCTGCTTCTGGCTCGGCTCTCTTATTTTGTTATTATTTTGTGCCCATGGGTGTTTTGTCTGCACATGTGTCTATGCTCCGTGTATGCTTGCTGCCGACAGTGGTCAGAAGAGGGCACTGGATCCCCAAGACTGGAGTCACATATGGTTGTGAGGCACCATGTGGGTGCTGGGAATCAAACCCTGGTCCTCTGGAAAAGCAGCTTGTGCTCAACCTGAGCCCTTCCTCTAACTCTTTGAGACAAGGTGTCAGTGTCTAGTCTCACCTAGACTCAAATTCACCATCTTCTCATCTCCCAGACTTGAACGATCTGGAATTGCTTGTGTATGCCTTCATGCACAGCAAACCTTTGCTTTCTAGAACTGTCTAAAAATTCTAACAGATATTGTCACTGTGTCTAAAGAAAATCCTTTTCAAAGAAAGAAACTAATACTTCTGGGAGGTGTCTTATCTGCCCTGACTTCCACGCACTGTTGGTTTACTCTCCAGAACAATTCTTTTAGGTCAGCCCAAATGGCCTCAACTGTGACAGCATTCCTGGCATCCACCCCAGCCCCATTGCATTGCGTTAGCTGCTCCTCCTTGCCTTCACGTGCATTCAAGGTCTGAACAGCTCCAACTAGCTGCCAATTGGCTATAGATTTTGCATCTTTTATTTTATTTTACTTTTCAGGAGGGAGGGTTCAAGATGGGGTTTCTCTGTGTAACCCTGGCTGTCCTGGAGCTCTCTCTCTCTCTCTCTGTAGACCAGGCTGGCCTTGAACTCACAGAGATCCACCTGCCTCCTTCCTCCTGAGTGCTAGGATTAAAGGTGCACTCTCTCTCTCTCTCTCTCTCTCTCTCTCTCTCTCTCTCTCTCTCTCTCACACACACACACACACACACACGTATGTTTTATTACACATCACTCAATATTGTTTCTCCTTATTTC
>NW_026073280.1:0-1947 GCF_014885135.2 Alexandromys fortis
CAGATGGTTGTGAGCCACCATGTGGTTGCTGGGAATTGAACTCAGGACCTTTGGAAGAGCAGGCAATGCTCTTAACCACTGAGCCATTTCTCCAGCCCGAGAACTTAGATTTTAACAGAAGTAAACATTAACCTAGAGGCAAAACTGTCTTTGACTTTGCATGACGCTGTCACCGCAAATGCTGCCAACTGGGCACACTGTCCTACCTGTAGGTGTGTCCAGTCAGAAAACTTCCTTGGCCGCTCATAACACTGCTTATGCTTCTAACGTCAGAGCTATGAGTCAAGCAGGTAATGGTTACTAGTGGGAAAGTTGGAGAAAGGAAGATAAAGGAGGTAAAGGAACAAGCTGGTCATTATCGTAATCATTTATAGAAACACAAGGAAACAAGTTTGATTGTAAAACTGTTCATGCAAACCACTGGAACTGTATCAATCAAAACAGCCCAGCCTCTCTGGGGCACTTGTTTGAACAGGTGGTCATAGTTTCTTCACTGCGCCAACTTTACACATCCATCCCAGGTTGTCGGTTCCCTAAGGCGAGAATGGACTTGAGGTCTCATGTATGTTTAAGCCTTGCCCAATGTCTCAGTTCACTTCCTCTTGCCCGCCTGTCAATATGTAGGACTCTCAGTTCCAATAGCATGTCTGCCTGCTTGCTGCATGTCCCACCATGATGATAATGGACTAAACCCCTGAAACTGTTACCCACCCCATTAAATGCTTTTCTCTATTAGAGTTGCCATGGTCATGGTATCTCTTCGCAGCAATAGAAACCCCCACTAAGACACTTGACGAGTTGGGGAGTCTCCTTTGCCCCCAGCAGTCCGTATTACTTACATCATCTTGGGAGGGAGAGCCTTGGTGATTGGGGTTTCAGAAACTTCTGGGACTTGCAAATTGTTTCTCAAGTCTCCAGGATTCTCCCTTGAGGATGGATGTTTCAAGGTGGAACTTCATGAGCTGTAAGGAGCCCCCTCTCCATGATGGTTTTGACTGTGGGATCTTTTTTTTTTTTTTTTTTTTTTTAAAGATTTATTTATTATGTATACAGTGTTCAGCCTGCATGTCTTCTTAGAGGCCAGAAGAGGGCACCAGATCTCATTATAGATGGTTATGTGGTTGCTGGGAATTGAACTTAGAACCTCTGGAAGTGCTCTTAACCTCTGAGCCATCTCTCCAGCCCCCTTGACTGGGGGATCTTGCTGTTAATTCTTGACTCTTGGGTTTCTCTGGCTCCCTATCTTGTCATCTCTTCTGTATATGGTCATTTCCCTTCCTTCTTTTATGCCATGTTGTACTCCAGCCAAGAGGTGGCTTCACCAGAGGTTGACTGGCTTAGGGCTACCCAATCTTAGACTTTTAGTCTTCAGAACTCTGAACTAAATAAACCTCATTTCTTGGTTTAATACCCAGCCTTAAACAATACGCAGATGGTACCCTAATACAGCCATTCTCCAAACTTCCTGTCATGGCCCTTAGAATTCTTAGCTGTTGAGATAGGAAGCGGCGGGGCTGCGTCCCCAACACCCCGGCTGCTTGGCTAGCTCATGCCTGAAATAACAACACACAAACTGTATTCATTTAACTGCTTGACCCATTTCTATCTAGCGTCTTCTAGGCTAATTCTCACATATTATTTTAGCCCATTTCTAGTCATCTGTGTAAGCACCCCAAGGTGCGCTTACCGGGAAGATTCTAGCCTCCGTCCATCATGGTGTCTCTGCTCCAGAGTGCAGAGCTGTCCCGTCTACCCGGGAGAGCTGAGCATGGCGTCTGTGCTCCAGCAGAGCTGTCGGGTCTCTCTGGGAGCAGAGCAGAGTCTGACTTCACTTCCTCTTCCGCCCAGAATTCTATTCTGTTTACTCCTCCCATCTATGTTCCAAGCCATGAGGCCAAGCAGCTGGTTTATTATAACTTAACCAATGAAATCAACAGATTGATATAT
>NW_026073281.1:0-1940 GCF_014885135.2 Alexandromys fortis
AGGTATTGAACTCAGGTCACCAAACATGGTCACAAGCACCTTTATCCACTGAGCCATCAATCCACCCACTTTTAAAAAATATATTTTTTAATTAATGTATTTAGTGTGTGTGTGTGTGTGTGTGTGTGTGCACATGCTTGTGTTGCTGTAAGCATGTCTCCGTCCATGGGTGGGGGTCAAAGCACAGTTTTTGAGGGTCTCTTTCACATTGCTGAAGGCAGGGTCTCTTTTGTTTCTCCTTAGGTAGAATACTTGATTTGTACCAACCTTCCTGTTGGAAAGATTTAGGGTTTGGAATACAAGGGGCTCACTGAGGCAGACTGTCCTTTGGGTAAGAGATTTCGTAGAGGAGTCATTAATTCCATGACTAGATAGAACAGCAGCATGGCAGGAGCCCTAAGCAAGGTTCAGGTGCCATAGGAAGATGTGGCTGGGGTTCTGATGAGAGCTCAGGACCGGGAAGCAGAATAGGTGTCCCTTCTTACAGGTCTCAGGGGAAGGGAGATGTCTACATCACATGGTTAATGAGTTCATCACAGCGTGAGCCAAGCTGTCCTCTATTCCCCGGTATACATGAGGGAGCCCTGCACTCTGGGGAAGGCTTGTATGACTCTAAGAATGTTGGAGAGGAGAAGCATGTCTAGCCAAGGCACATCCATTCCACAGTAGCCCTCTGATGGCTTGGGAGTCTGGTAATCCGAAGCCTGTAAACTCCCTTGGGAAAGTAAGAATGATAACTGTCATCCTCCTGAACTCTGGGCGCCTGGGAAGTCTGTTAAGGGATTAGAGTCACAAACAGGCTCTCATTTTCTTATAATAGCTGTGGCTGTAAGGAGACCTCTTCTGGTAGGCACAGCCTTATTAGCTCTTAGTTGAAAAACTAACATGGTCCACATGCAGAACTAACCGCTAGATGCTGAGCAGAGCAGCTAACTTGATGACTTATGGTGGTTTGTGTAAGAATGTAGCAAGGGCAGAACACAGCTTCTCAAGCCTCCTCCCACACATAAAGACAGGCACCCTCCTGGTACTTGGTGACTCCCTTGCTAGCAGGCTCACCTGGGAAGCGTGTGCACATGGAAGAGGTGCCACATTTTGTTCCCTAACTCCTTCTCTGCCTCCTGTCTGGTAATCAGAGAGCAACTGCAGACTCCAGATGGGAACCCCCTTCCTAAAATCTTACGTTCTTTGTGGGCTCTGATTTTCTTTAGAAACTTCCCCATAAGGTCTCCGGCACTGGGACCCAAAATCTGCCGAGAGCGACTGCAACGCTGCTGTCTGTTTTCACAGCATTAAGATCTCTCACAACAGACTCCCCAGTTCTCAGCTGTCTCTCTCAGTGCCCCCTGGAATCACCAACCCAAAACCTAGCAGTCTGTGGAATTGGGGGTAGCAGGATACAGGGTAGTGGGTTTTGGTGGTTGTTAAAAAGTCATAGCATGAAAGCTGACCACAGAGACGTGATAAGAACTTCTTAATTGTACTGAGTATTTCCCCTCCTTTGCTTTGGACTACATATAGTTTTGATGCTGTCACCAGGAATGCAGGGAAGGAATGTGGACTCTAGTGCCCTTTCTTTGGGCTGGCAGACTATTGAAAAGGTGGACCCTAAGAAATTACAATTTACCCAAGAATCTCATGCTGGGAGAAAGAAGAAGCTGAGGGCCAGCCAGGGAAGGAACCTGAGCCTGACGAACTGTCCCCAAAGAAGGGTTTACAAGTCACCAGATGACCTTGTAGGAGAGTCTGGCCAAAGGGAAAGCTTGGAGCTGAGATAGTGGTGTTTGACCAGAACTTTAGGACCCTGGAGCTTGACCAGGGCGGTCCCTGGGTCTCTTGTCCCTTCTTTCCATGGTATGATTCTCCTTTGCTTTTTACATGGGGTCTTCTAATAATCTTACTAATACTGGGTGACTGACCCTGGCCTGCTCAGGCTGCCA
>NW_026073282.1:0-1940 GCF_014885135.2 Alexandromys fortis
TTTTTTTTGGTGTTTCGAGACAGGGTTTCTCTGTGGTTTTGGTTCCTGTCCTGGAACTAGCTCTTGTAGACCAGGCTGGTCTCAAACTCACAGAGATTCGCCTGCCTCTGCCTCCCGAGTGCTGGGATTAAAGGCGTTCGCCACCATCACCCGGTGTAATATTCTCATCTCTCTGTTTCCTTTAGTGGACAGAACACTCCTCTTGCAATCCTGTGTATTATTTTTCTTTTGAAAGTGTTTTGATGCTGACACAACAAAGTTAACTTGACTGCATAACCAATTGGGAAATTACAGTATATTCTAAACTGAGTATTTGAATTAATGAGTCTCTGAAAAACAGAGTTGATCAGATTATCATTACAGTCTAGCTTTTGATTTGCAGGCAAATGGATGAAACTAGAAAAAAAAATCCCAAGTGAGGTAACCCAGACCCAGAAAGGTAAACACGGTATGTACTCACTTATAAGCGGATATTAGATGTAAAGCAAAGGATAACCAGGCTACAACCCACAGTCCCAGAGAAGCGAGTAACAAGGAGGGCCCTAAGACAGGCATGGATCACCCTAGGAAATAGACAAGATCACTTGGGTGAACTTGGGGGTAGGGAGAGGGGGAGGGGGATAAGAACATGAGGGAATGGCATGGTTGAGTTGGGGGAGGGACAGAGAGGGAGAGCGATAAAAGAAATATCTTGATAGAGGAAGCCATTGTGGGGTTGTGGAGAAACCTGGGGCTAGGGAAGCTCCCAAGAACCCACAAGGATGATGCCAGCTACGAGTCCTATCAATAGCAGAGAAGGTGCCTGAACTGGCCTTCTCCTGTAATCAGATTGGTGACTACCCTAATTGTCATCATAGAACCTTCATCCAGTAACTGATGGAAGCAGATGCAGAGACCCACAGACTAGCACTGGTCCAAGCTCCTGGAGTCCAGTCGAAGAGAGGGAGGAGGGGTCACATGAGCAAAGGGTTCAAGACCTTAATGGGGACACCCACAGCAACAGAGAGGGAGCTCATGGACCCTAGATGGGCAGCTGGGAGCCTGCATGGGACTGAACTAGGCCTTCTGAGTGTGGGTGACGGTTGTGTGGCTTGGTCTTTTTGTGGGGCCCCTGGCAGTGGGACCAGGACTTATCCTGGGTGCATGAACTAGCTTTTTGCAGCCCATTCCCTATGGTAGGATACTTTGCTCAGCCTTGATACAGGGGAGGGGCTTGGTCCTGTCTCAATATGCCAGGCTTTGTTGACTCCCCATGAGAGGCCTTACCTTCTCTAAGGAGTGGATGGGGGTACGGGTGGAGGGGGCTTTGTGGCAGGGGGAGGAAGAGAGGGAGAAGGAAATGAGGTTGATACGTAAAATGAATAAAAAATAAAAATTAACATAAATAAATAAAATAGTCTAGCTTCTGGGGTTTTCTCAGTTTGGGCCCTGGCCGGAGGCCTGCAGTTACAACAGTAGTAGTAACTAAGTTCAGAAACAATAGACTGAAGCCATAGCTGCAAGAAAGCTCACATTAGCAAGCCTGTAGCATGCTTTGAAGCCTTGATCAGATTGTACATGTAGCTACGGAATCACAGCCAGCAACAGCAGACACAGCAGAGGAAAAAAAAACAAGACCAGCAGAGGAGCCCACACTGTGCATCACAGTAGCTGGATTCTCTCTCTAAGAAACTCTGAAAGGCTGGCTGCATAATCACCTTGGGAAGTTCAGGACAAGAAGGAAGTTGGGGTACACATTAATTTTCTGGATCACTTTTAAAAGGTCTTGAATGGTACCTAATTTTAACCAGCCTCCTTTTCGTGTGTGTGTGTGTGTGTGAGCATGTGTGATTTTTTTTGTGATGTTGGGGATTCTACCTAGGATCTTAGCATATTCTCAGGAAGTTTTCTTTCACTGAACTGTATTTCCAGTAACACACCTGAAAAGAGAGAGAGAGAAA
>NW_026073283.1:0-1940 GCF_014885135.2 Alexandromys fortis
TCTCCATCCATCACCAGATGAAGGTTCTATGGTGATATGAAAGATATTCGTCAGTATTGCTATAGGATAGGGTCATTTCAGGTTCCCTATCCTCAGCTTCCCAAGGGACTAACTGGGGACATCGCCTTGGTCTATGGCCCATCACACAGTAAATCTGGCATGTGTTTCAGGCCTGTGCTTTAGCAAGTTTTAAAGAAGGAAGTCATATGAAAAAGTGACCAGTCTCAGAGTCTCCATTTCTTCTGTATTAGCCATTTCTCATTATCCCAAACAAAAGGTACTTAAGGAAGAACAACTTATAATCAAAAAATTAAAGTTAAGAAAATATTATGTATCACATTATCATAAAATATAAATAAATTAATTCTGTTTATCAATGGAAAAAAATTACTCCTGAACACAGATTATACCTGCAATGTTTTGAAATTTCTGAGGTGCCCAGTAACACAAACTAATGTACAGCAACAGTAATAAAAAGCTTAGAGAATAGTGGATTGGATACTCTCTCTCTGTTCTTGTGTCTCTGTCTATTTCTGTGTCTCTCTGTTCCTCCATTCTCCCCCTCTTCTTCCTTCCTTCCTTCCTTCCTTCCTTCCTTCCTTCCTTCCTTCTATTTTCTTTGATTTTATTGCATGCCGAATTTATTTTCATGCTATAAGCTTTTGTTTCTCCTAATATAACTTAATTTTTTTCTGTGCAAGCAATTCTACTGGTTTAAGAATACTTTTCTCCTTTTATAAGGATCCTTCAATGTACTTGGAGGGCTCATATAGGAGTTAATGTGATACCACCAATTATGTGAGTTTGACAGTGCACCCTACATGTCTTCAATGACTGCAGAACCTACATCTAAATTCTTAAGATCAACATTACTTTCTACATTTTGAGCATCTGTAGCAAAGACTGACCACTCTACTTGGGCCACTGTTCTTTAGTTCAGCACCAGTGTATTGTCTGGACCAATCTCCTGACTCCACGATTGTACCGCTGGATTCACAGCCATACCTTATTATAGTAGCATCTTTCTTTTCAGATACTTGATGACTTATCAGAAATACACATCCTTGATGCCCTGAACAATTTCCCAAGTGTTCTTAGAGTGAGTATAAAGAGTTGAACCTCTTGATTTGCTTGATCTTGTAGCAAACCATTTTTTTATGGGTGATCTCAAGGCACTTACAGGAAGTGGAGATAGGTTTTTAAAGAAAAAGCCATGACCATTTCTTTGGCTAATCTTGTTCGTAAAAAATAACTGTACTTTAAGAAGCAGCAACAAAACTTAGAAGAATTCAAATTGTCCTATCTCCTTACATCCTGGTCAGTTTCTGGAATAGAGTTTTTTTTTTAGAACTGGGGCTGAGTATAATCTGAATACACTACATGCATGTCTGAAGTTGTTAGTGTCGTCTTGGAAATGAACTCTTTCTGATTCCAAGTAAAAATAAACATCCTTCAAAAATGATAGTTATCACATTAAATGAAGATGGGAAGAAGTATTTTCATCAGTGCCTTGCTCAGTCATCTTCAGAAAGCTTCCTCCTGCGGCAGACAGGAACAAATACAGAGACCCAAACCAGACATTAAGTAGAGAATGAGAGACCTTGGAACACTCAGTCATAAACTGGAAATCACATATAAACCCTCTCCTCAGGGCTCAGATAACCCTGCAGAAGAATAGGCAATAACAGCACAAGAGTCAAAGGGGATGAAAGACTCCCTAAATAAGACTCCCTAAATCAACATGGCTGAAGCACATATAAACTCCCAGAGACTCCGGCAGCATAAAGAAGACCAGTTAGAATCTACACCAGGCTCTTTGGTGTTTTAATGGCATTCCCCAGTATGCAAAAGAGTGGGTTTCTTTTTCTTGTGCCTTTTCTTGGGTTTCTTTCTGTCTATTGGTTTTTGTCCAATTCTAAATGTGTCAATTTTAAAATATT
>NW_026073284.1:0-1942 GCF_014885135.2 Alexandromys fortis
TTTCGAGACAGGCTTTCTCTGTAGCTTTGGTGCCTGTCCTGGAACTAGCTCTTGTAGACCAGGCTGGACTCGAACTCCCAGAGATCCGCCTGCCTCTGCCTCCTGAGTGCTGGGATTAAAGGCGTGCGCCACCACCGCCCGGCTGCAAAGTGTTTTTAATACTTTTAAAATTATTTGGAACTTCACATTTTCTTTACCAACATATTTGAGATACAACTCCATTCCTTGAAGAATACTTGGTGTTTCTTAAAGTTTCAGTGTTGCTCTTTTGGGGGTGGGGGGGTTATATGATAAATTCATTATCTGAAATCAAATCAATACTACTACACATGCAACTGCTTATTGGCTTTCATCTCACTTTTGGTGACATGATTATTCATGGGACACCTTCACTGTCTTTATTATTATTATTATTGGCTTAGATAAAGATTTACATATCCATAGTACAGATATCTGGGATATAAATACTTGCTTTGCTTCTCAATTAACTTAATACTGTGATTTTTTTTAAAAAAGTGCATAATTTTTTAAAAGGTTTTATATTACCTATTTCATTTTAGACATAAAAAGTTTGAAAGATGGTATAAGTATCTCCAAATAAAATTTATTCTTTGTTATTAGCATGTTACTTTATTATCAACAACTTCTTACAATTGACTAGACAACATATTATTATAAATTCATCCTTTTTTTGTTTAGCTTCTGTAGGAACTACTAAACACTTTCTTTTTTGCCCCAAGTATCTATTTGTTATTCCATATTGCCTTTAATAGTCTTAAGATTCTCTTAGTTGTGATAGTTTTACCTGATATTTTTTTTTCTCTACCTGATTTCGAACAATATTAGAGAGGATTGTGGAGAAAGTCTTCTTGATGACTTGTGGTTAATATTTTCTCAAGATTAAACTGAACATAGGTACCAGCCAGGAAGAATATTGTAATAAATATTCTACATTTATTACATCAAGAAGTGAGTACTACTGACTTGACTTATTGCTATTGAAATTGTCTTTGAAGACTAAGGCAAGGGATATGCATCTGCTTCCTGTATTTAAAGTTATTCATATGCACTTCACCGAATTCATTCACTCCACAGTTTCATGCTTGTTGTTAGGAAGGTATTCACTATTCAGAGCCTACATTTAAGAAGTGGGAAAATATTCCACCATGGGGAATATTTTTAAGTAATTTGGCAGTGAAAGTATGTCTCTTCTCCCTCATTATTTAATGAATCAATGGTCTACTTGATATTATAGTGGACTCATGGACTTATATGGTACAATTTGAGTAAGAACATGATAACATTACATATTTTTACTTGCTTGGGATTTTTATACTCTGGTTATTAGGAACTCTTGCAGATGGTACCATGTGTTCCAAAAACATATGTGTATGTGAATCATTCATTTAAGAATAGGCTTTTTTTTTTTTTTGGAGAAGTTTTAGGTTTGCTAAAAGTTGTTCAGAAAATAGAAGGCTCCGGTACTTCTCAGTTACTTAGTCAGCTCTGCAATTGATATTTTGCAATAGTGTTACCTATTCATTACATTTGATGAGCTCAAAATAAATGCATGGTTATTAACTAAACCTGTAACTAGAATTAGGGTTTATTGGTATCATTATGTGGCTTTCGAGAAATACACGTGAGGTAGCGACTATCACACTGTTACTCAGAGTAGATTCATTGTTCTCAGTACTTCCTTGGCTCCAACTGTGTGTCTCTAACCCAACCATGAATCTTTAGAAACCACTTATCACTATCCAGCTTTGATAGTTTTATCTTTTGCAGAATGTCATTTATATGAGCTGGGCGGTGGTGACACACGCCTTTAATCCCAGCACTTGGGAGGCAGAGGCAGGCAGATCTCTGTGAGTTCTAGACCAGCCTGGTCTACAAGAGCTAGTTCCAGGACAGGCTCCAAAACCACAGAAAAACCCTGTCT
>NW_026073285.1:0-1960 GCF_014885135.2 Alexandromys fortis
CTCTCTCTCTCTCTCTCTCTCTCTCTCTCTCTCTCTCTCTCTCTCTCTCTCTCTCTGGATCCCACATACCACCTGCATCCTAATATCCCTCTCCCACTGATCACTGCATTCCAGCCTTCAACATCAGCAGGCATTCCTTGTTTTGCGGCAACCATGAAGGCCAGTAAAAGAGGCAATACACAACAACCACACTCTGAAAATCTAGAGATGAAACAGAAACCTAGAAACAAAACAACTAACCACAAAGACAAACACAGAAATCAACACCAAGACCTATAATCGTTCCAAAACCAGAAGCCTAGATGCCAGTGTAATGAGTAATAGCTAGAATAATAGTCTCCACTAGAGCTCAGCCGGAGTATTATAGCATAGCTGGAGCACAAGAAACAACCTCAGAACAAACCATATGAAGATAATAAAGATCTTTGAAAACACAAATGAATAAATTTCTTAAAAAAATCCAGGGAAACACAAAAAACAATGGAGAAAATAAGTGCATTCCTTAAAGAAAATAAAGACAAAAACAGTTTAAGCAAATTAGTAAAGTGCTTAAGAAGACCTCTGAAAATAGAAATAGAAACAAAGAGGAAAACACAAAATGGGGGAAATCTGGAAAAGAAAAAATTAGGAATTCAAACAGTACCTACAGAAACAACCTACACCAACAGAGTATAAGAAATGGAAAAGAGACTCCAAGTCATTGAAGATGCAGTAGAAGAAATGAATGCATCAGTCATAGAAAATGTTAAATCTGAATAATTCCTGACACAAAGAATCCAGGAAATGTGGGACACAATGAAAAACAAACATAAGAATAATAGGAACAGAAGAAGGAGATTTACAATTCAAAGGCCCAGAAAATATTTTGATCAAAGTCATAGAAGAAATTTTTCTTATTTTAGAGAAGATATCTATCAGGGTAAAAGAAGCATACAGAACACCAAACAGATTAGAGCAGAAAATAAATATCCCTCACCCATAATAATCAAAATAATAAACATATAGATCAAAAAAAAAGAATATTAAAGGGTTCAAAGAAAAAATATCAAGTAACATATAACTGCAGACCTAAGTTATATCTGATACCCCTTAATAATACAAGTCTTGGAAAGATTAGTGATACAAGGAGACATACCTAAATGTAACAAAGTAACAAAGACAATTTACAGCAAACCTACAGCCAACATCAAATTAAATGGAGGAAACTCAAAACAATTTTACTAAAATCAAAACAAGGCATCATTGTTCCTTCTCTCCATATCTATTTAATATAGTGCTTGAATGTTTAGCTAGACCCATAAGATTCAAAACAATTCCAGTAAAACCAAGAACAAGGCTCAGTTGTTTACTTTATCCACATCAGTCAATATAGTATTTGAATACTTTGCTAGACCCATAAGAAAACTGAAGGAGATCCAGACAATACAAATTAGAAAGGACAAAGCTGAAGTATCATTATTTGAAGTGAAGATATGAGAGTACACAGAAATAAACCTGAAAATTCCACCAGGGACTCCTACAGCTGATATTCACTTTCAGCAAAATGGCTGGATATAAGATTACCTAAAAAATCAGTAGCTCTCCTATATACAAATAATAAATTGATAAATTCAGAAATCATGGAAGTTTGTAGAAGGTATGAAAAACAGAAAGTGTCAATTTTTAACTAGTTGTGCAAGTATAATAAAACACTATCAGCAATTTGTAAGTTTATAGTGCTTAATGCTGATAGGAATACTAATCACTATTCAAATGTAAATAAAATAAAAAAATGTTGTTTTTAAGCAAAGAGAAGTGTTGGTAGCATTCATTTAAAAAAAAGTGAATCTGCCCAAGGAACTAAACTGGACTCTCTGAACATGGCAGACAATGAGGGCTGATGAGAAGCCAAGGACAATGGCATGGGGTTTTGTTCCTACTTCATGTTCTGGCTTTGTGGGAGCCTAGCCAGTTTGGATGT
>NW_026073286.1:0-1931 GCF_014885135.2 Alexandromys fortis
GAGAAGAAGAAGAAGAAGAAGAAGAAGAAGAAGAAGAAGAAGAAGAAGAAGAAGAAGAAGAAGAAGAAGAAGAAGAAGAAGGAGACACAACAATATCTCACATAGCTTCCTTTGGTCTCATTTGGTAGCTCTGAAAACCATGTTTAAAGGAAGCAGAATGACTGAGCTCCAGGAGCCGGTGGTTGGGTCCTCCACTAATCAGCCTGTCCATGGCATCTCTGGTGCCTGTGGAATAGTAGCCCCTACATGTCAAGAAGGAAAAAAGGCAGGGATGTTTACCAAGTGCTACTACTTTGGACCCATGTTAAATGTGTTGTTAGTCACCCTCCTTACAGAAGAACCATGGTTCTTCTGTCTGGGTACTATCCCTTCTTAAAGTCACTGCAAGCAAGCAAACACAATTACTGCAGCTTTTATTCCCCTAATGTGAGGGACTGGATCCAGGGCACATACTCTACCACTGAAATATACTCTTAGCCCAAGAGCTTTAATGCTATGTCATCATTTATATTCTTTAGTATATGGGTTCAAGGGCTGGGGAGATAGTTCAGTCTGTAAAACCACACAAGCGCTGGGTGGTGTGGTGCATGCCTTTAATCCCAGCACTTGGGAGGCAGAGGCAGGTTGATCTTTGTTGAGTTCGAGGCCAGCCTGGTCTACAAGAGCAAATTCCAGGACAGGCTTCAAAGCTACAGAGAAACCCTGCCTCGAAAAACCAAAACCAAAACCAAAACAAAAACAACAACAACAACAACAAAAAAAAAAACCCACACAAGCATGAAGACTTCAGTTTGATCCCCAGTACCCACACACAAAGCTAGGCACTGTGTAATCCAATCCCTGGGGTTTGTGGGCCAATCAGCAAGCTCCAGGTTCAGCAAACGACCCTGTCTCAAAAAATAAGGCAGAGACTGGATGTTGTCCTCTGCCCTCCATGCACACCTATTTATGCACATGTACACACACACATACACACACACAAAAGATGGATATATTTCATTCTGGATTATAGCTCTAGTTAGCCTATGTAGACCAGGCTGACCTCCAACTCACAGAGATCTACCTGCCTCTGTCTCCTGAGCACTGAGATTAAAGGCGTGCACAATCATGTCCAGCCTACTATATTTATGTAACACATTAGAAAAACTGGCCAATTAAGAAAATTGGTTAACATATAGTCTCATTTATACATATGTGTGTGTGTTTGTTTTTAATTTGGCCCCCTGCCTCCCCTGTCCCTATTTCTTCTCTTACTGGTTCCCTTCTTCCCCTGAACTAGTTCCCCCTTCTGCTTTCATGACATAAACATCCAATTACCCTCTCTAGTTCCTCCTTCCCTTTGCATTTAGACCTCTTCCTTTCTTTTTATAGTTCCCTTTTTACTTTCATCTCCTACGTATACATAATATCTATAGATTTCCCTATTTATTTAAGCAGCCTAGGATAAGCTATGAAAATGGTTACCTGCTCTCTTGACCTAGAAAACCCTATAAAATGATGCAAATCAAGAAGTTCAAATTAGGGCTGGAGAGATGGCTCAGTGGTTAAGAGCACTAGCTGTTCTTCCAGAGGATCTGAGTTTAATTCCCAGCAACCACATGGTAGCTCACAACCATCTGTAGTAAGATCTGGCACCTTCATACATACATGCAGACAAAACACTGCATACATAATAAATAAATAAATCTTTTTTAAAAAGTTCAAACTAAGCCAGGCGAGGGTGGCACATGCCTTTAATCCCAGCACTCGGGAGGCAGAGGCAGGCGGATCTCTGTGAGTTCGAGACCAGCCTGGTCTACAGAGCTAGTTCTAGGACAGGCTCCAAAGCCACAGAGAAACCCTGTCTCGAAAAACCAAAAATAAGGGCTGGAGAGATGGCTCAGCGGTTAAGAGCATTGCCTGCTCTTCCAAAGGTCCTGAGTTCAATTCCC
>NW_026073287.1:0-1937 GCF_014885135.2 Alexandromys fortis
TTTTTTTTTTTTTTTTTTTGCAATGAGATCTGGACATGTGAACTTGTTCTGTTCTGTTTTGTTTTTCAAGACAGGGTTTCTCTGTGTAGCCCTGGCTGTCCTGGAACTCGCTCTGTAGGCCTCCTCTTGCCTTGCCTCCCTTGTCCTCCTTGCTGGGATCAAAGGAGTATGCCAACACCACCAGCTATGGACTTCCTTTGTTAGTTCTCATTCTGCCAATGACAGAGCAGGTTGGGGCCGAAGAAAGGAAGTGCAGGCACATTGAGCCTAGAGGTTGGAAATGGCTCAGCTGGAATGAAGTCAGGCAGACAGAGGGGACTGAACTGCCCTACAGTATGTGCTTCCTGGTCCAGTCCTAGAGTTTAACAGGAGATCTGGCTTGGTGGAGAGGTTGGCTAAGTCATGGGAGTTAGGGAGGATCTTGACCTAAGCCTAGAGATCATTTGTGGCGTAGGCAGGGGAAGCACACTAAGCTGGCACTGGGCTAGATGTGGCAGGTTGGGAAGAAAATGTGGATGGAGCAGTCACAGAGACTCACCAGAATAGACCCTCAAGAGGGGCATGAAGTGCCTCTGGGTGGGTACAGGGGTTGGATGAACACAGAAGGGAGCTGTTGGCGGTTGCAGGTAGGGTGGATCATGGGAGAAACCTAGAGGTTGGCAGTGGTGCAGGCAGGATGGCCAGACTATTAAGGAATACAGGACATGGGACCCAGTGGAGGCCACTAAACCTCTTTTCTTTACAAAATGGCCACCTTAACTATTCCATTTTAGTAGCAATAAATCAATAAATAAATGGATTGATACAGTGTTTATCATCATTGTGTTTTGTATAGCTATAATAGATAACCTCCTAAGAATTCTTCAAAGAGCAGGGCGGTGGTGGCACACACTTTTAATCCCAGCACTTGGGAGTCATAGTCAGGTGTATCTCAGTGAGTTCGAGGCTAGCCTGGTCTGCAACGCGAGTTCTATTACAACCAGGACTGCTACACAGAGAAATCTTGTCTCAAAAAAAAGAGAATTCTTCAGAGAACATGTTTACTCAATTTAGTGCAAATCAATCACTTACCTATAGTCATTACCTGGAAATCAGTATAACCTGGATTCAAACCCCAACTTATTGGACATCAATTCCATGCTGCTTCTACTGTGATGCAATACATTATTAACATTTTATCCTTGACAATTAATAGTAAGCAACATGGTCTGTGATGCCTTGGTCCACAGAAATGACAAAAGGATAAGGAGTTTCAGTTACAGAGATGATCTGGCAGACAGGGAAGAGGGTGGAGACATCAATACAGCCAGGCATATTCCCTAGTGTTGGTACTAGAAAAGGAGGTGACTTTTCAGCACATGGTCTGTTGACATCATTAGGGACATTGACAGAGTCCTTTCCCCTAACCATGTTCAACTCCTATTTGTTGCAACCACAAGTACTGGCTTCCAGCTGGCCCCTCCCTGTGAGGGTCTTTGTCCACATTGTACTGAAAGGTTTTGATGACAGGAAGTACCTCTTGGTTGTCACCCGAGACAGACTGGGGAACTGTACTTGCGCACCCATCTGGGGTGAGAGCCCACAAGCCCAGGACTATGTGACTAGACTAATGAACAGCACTAAAAAAGGAATTCTTCTTGATGAATGTATATTTCAAAGAGTGATGTAAGATATGGCAGAAGTGAAGGCTTCGTCCTTCCACAGGTAGGATCTCACTTCTGTGCAGAAGACAGGAGAAAGCCAAGGAGATTCAGAGACCACTCTGAGATTATTTTCCCAAGCCCTTTCTCATTATCAAAGAAAACTGAATTCACCGAAACTGAACTACAAAAAGTGGTGAAAGCCATTCATAACCCAAAAGCCTGGAGGAAGTTATTTATAGTGTGACCTGATCTATTTTCTTTCTATACACAAACGAAAACCTCTCCACTATATAT
>NW_026073288.1:0-1947 GCF_014885135.2 Alexandromys fortis
CTCTCTCTCTCTCTCTCTCTCTCTCTCTCTCTCTCTCTCTCTGTGTGTACATGTGTGAGCATGTGTTTGTGTGTGTTACTGGAGATAAACTTAGGGCATCATGCCAACAACAAGCACTCTAACTGGTTGCATTTAGCCTTATTTTTTTTTTTTTGAACTTTTTATTTTGAGACAAAGTTTCACTCTGTTGCCCAAGCTAACCTTAAACTCATTCACATGGTAGACCTAAGTGATCTTGAATTTGCGGTCCTTCTGCCCCAGCCTGGGATTACAGACATGTGACACCAGCCTCAGCTAGAAGAGGACCTTGGAGAAATTCCTTCCACTAATACAATTTGGGAGGTTTGCAGCTGTATGGTCCCCGGGCTCCCAATGTGTGATGGGGAAAACTGAGACGGCTAACAAGTCCTCTGTAGGAATGGTGCCAATGCTGAGGCAAAATAGAAGGATAGAAGGTGGCGGTTAGCTTCCTGTCACTGTCGTAGCAGACTGCCACAAATGAAGTGGCGTGTCAGGGCACAAATGCGTTATCTTGTAATTCTATGGGCCAGAGATTAGACACATATCTCAGCGGAAGTGGTGGTTAATTTTATGTGTCAAGTCTGCGGGGCCATGATGCCCAAATATTTTATCAGATACCATTCTAGATGTTTCTGTGGAGGTGTTTGTTTTAGTTGTTAACTTGTTCGGTTATGACACAAAATAGTGGGTTTCATTATAACACATACACACAAATACATATGTATATATGTATACATGTAAGTATATATGTATGTGTGTAGGTGTATATATATGTAGGTATGTGTGTGTGCAGGTATATATGTATATATGTAGGTATATGTGTATATATGTAAGTAGTGCATATAGGTAAGTATGCTTACATATGGTGTATGTATGTATACTTGCATAATGCTATATGTAATATGCATACATATATGTTTACATATATATACATACACTCACATACATGTACATCATTATCCCTTGTTCATATCCCCCAAGATCATGTCCTTCCCTTCTTCCCCAGCTGGTTCACATCTTCTCCCCCAAATAGTCCTTTTCTGCTTCCATTTCCTGCACGTATGATACTCACACACATATGCTTCACACTTGAAGTCAACAACTTGCCTTTCTCCGGGCTCCCATTACTCCCTTGTTTCCCTGTGTGAACGTAATCTGGGAATGAGGTTCCCGTTTGAGTCAGTGGACTCTGAGTAAAGACAGGCTGTCTTTCCAACCTTCAAGAATGGATCCACCCCGATGCCTGCTGCTCTTTCCCGAGCCTGCCTCAGGTGGAAAGCAGGAGGGGCTGATTTACACAAACCCTCATGTTTCTGTTGCACTAAGCCTGGCAACATTACTTTAAGCCAGCATTTTCCAAATTCTGTTCCGGGACACATTAGTGCTGTGCGGTATATTAAAAAGAACTCTACGATTAAATAAATGTGGGCAACTTTTCTGTGCAACTTTGTACAGGTGTACCCAAGGTTAACACTCACAAGATCCAAGCAGTCTTGTGCAGAGGGAAGAAGCATTCTTCCAGAACTTCCCCAGGACTTCTACAGTGCGCCTACGAAGAGGACTAAAATTGATTTGAATATAGTTGACTTTGGAGAAGATATTCTTGGATGAAAGCAAAGATGCTACACAGGTCCCACATAGAAGGAAAACCCCAGGTATGATGCGTGAGCTCTTGCAGGTGTGGGGGCCTCGGAGTCTAATTTAGTCACTGCCTCCGGTACCCTACAGTCGCTTGGCCTAGTGACAATGTCTGCACTTATAGGTGAGAAATAAGAATCAAAGCCTTGTTTATGCAACTAATGAATAAGAGTTGAGATTTTAACTCAGGAAACCCTACTGCAGAACTTTATTCATAGGAATTACTTTGGGTTTTTTTTTTTTTTTTTTTTTTTTTTTACAACCAAGGTAGGTATGTGCCCACTGCCC
>NW_026073289.1:0-1938 GCF_014885135.2 Alexandromys fortis
CTACTATAATTTATGATATAAAATCAATTTGCACTATAACTCAGAGTACTATTGCACCCAAGAATGTATTGCTTATTTGTAACCAGCCATCAAATAATATGCTACATTCAGAACCCCCTCATTTTAGACTCATTATTTATTGATGTTAATAGAATATAATTATTTAAATGTGAGATATTTAGTTTATTAATGAAATATTCCCTGAAGTTGATACATATGCTTATCTAAACCACCTGACTATAGTCTATTTCCCATCTTTCTTTATAATTAATGGTCAAATGGTAGATCTAGGAAGGCCATCTGTAATATTTCTATGTCTCTTTATTGCTGTGCACCGCGCTCCCGTGTCTGTGCTCTGTGAGCTGGCACCCAGTTCCCTAGCTTCGGACAAGGGGGCTGGAGGTTAAAATACACAGACACACACAGACAGAGAGACAGCGACACGGGTCATCCTTGAATTCCCCAAGAATGCCCCTTTATTGTGTTCAGGGGCAGATTATATAGAGATAGATAGCCTCTACCCGGCCAAACCCACCAGGAACCACTCTCCTGCCATCAGGAACTCCTGAAGGTCACGTGCTCAGAGCAGCTGTAGGCACTCAGATCCGGGGATTACAAGAAATTCAGGATCTGGGGTCTCACTGCTCCCAACAGTTTATATCCTTTCTCACTTTTTTTTTTAGAGCTGGGACATGTGTTCTTTCACTCCAGCTTCAATGATGCAAATGGCAGTCATAAAGAACAGGATGAAGATACAATAGGATTTACTGTAATGGTGGTGGGTTAAATGAAAAGAAACTCAACCACTCTATTAGAGTGTTTCATTTTTATGAGGGAGAAAAGATTGCTTCTGCCTCACTGTTTGAGAGCATGGTAGGGAAAGCATGGCAGCAAGATTGTCTCCTGGCAGAGTAAGCAGGAGTGTGGGTTCAGGATCAAATACAATGAAAACTGAGCTCTAAAATTTTGGCAGCTTGGACTTCATCCAGCAACATTCAAGAGATTTTTTTTGCCAAAGGATTGCATAAATGCTTAGAAAAATTTTAAATTATTGTAACTAGGCATATTATATGTCTATGATGATGAATCTATCATAGATATAGATACATATGACAGAAAAAGAACAAATGATTAATAAGTCATTATTCCAATGGTTCTACATGAAAAATTACCTAAAACCAATCAACCCTTTAGAGTGGAAAAATAAGAACTCACATATGGGAGCAAAGGGGGCACATACAAGTAACTGATAAATCAGAGATATTTGCAAATGTAGCAGATATTGTCAGAAATCCAAGCTGACATATAAGTGTGAATAGTCACCAGAAAGCCACGACACAGGCTGTCTCTGCATTATCAGACCACAAAGTCATGTTGTAGACATTCTCCACACTATTTCCCCATTATGTCTATTAATGCTACTGTTCTGGGGTTATTTAAGGTATGCTTCTGAACCACTGTAATCTCTTCTTATCCCATTTTTCTTGCATGCTTCTACAGAGAAGATGAAATGAGTCCTTTAAGCAATCAGAAATTTTTCATTCTCCTGAGAATAAATATAGACCTGATCCTGGTCTGTACATTTCTACATAGTCTGCCTTCCAATCATGACCTTCTACCATTCTCCTCTAGATTTCCCAATAGGCCAGGTCTACTTTAGTTTCAGGGTCTCTGCACAACAAAATTTTCATGTAAATATTCAAATGTTATTCACTACATTTTATTCATGACTTGGCTCAGTGTTTATCTGGTCGCTGACAGCCTCTACTTTGGAAATAACTCTTTAAAGGAGCGGCCCAAGTCCCTCCTAGCCTTTGTTTTTCTTTTATTTTGTTACAGTGACTTATCTTTTTACTTCATAATGTATTTTCACAACCATAATATGTTTACCTTGTGTACAAAGTCAGTATCATTCACTATTAGAACTCATAATGTATC
>NW_026073290.1:0-1879 GCF_014885135.2 Alexandromys fortis
GATGTATTCAACATGTTCTGTTACCTTGGTCCTCACTTATCTCACGATCCCATTTTATTTGCAAAAGTCGTGCGCATAGGCAAGTCATTTATGAAAGAGGTCAGTAAGATTTTTCTTCCTAATAGAAAATTAAAATTTGAAATGAATATATTTGTTTTGATGAGTATTTCTTTTTTTTTTTTACAGATATATGATGCTTTTATTTCGAAAAAAATTAGATTTACAAAAGAGATACAAAGACAGACTAGCAGAAACAAAGTAAACATGATGTAAGGAAAGTTGTGTTGAGTAAATTAGCTCAGTTTATGGAAAGTCCATGATGATTCATCAGATACCTCCCTTAGGAAAATCCATATGTTGAATTCTGTTGTAACTAGCACTTTCTTACTATTTTTTACCCTTATCTGTCTTCTGTTTATTTTCTAGCATGCGGTTTTGAATCATTACTATTAGCTGTTTGTAATTTTTCCAACCACAAAGTCCTGGGCTTATTATTTCTATTTTTTACTTAACTTTGGTGATAAGATTCAACTTGGTGTTTTGTGTGTTCTGAGTATGTACTCTACTGTGGAGCTGTGTTCCCAGCTCATCATGTTTCTTTTTAAGTAAAGCTTTTATTGAAATAAATTATACATATAGAAAAATAAGTAAATTGTGATTATATAGTTCAGTGACCTTTCTAAAACTAAACACCCATGTGTCTACCACTTAAACCAAGAAATTGAATAGGCCCCTACCTCATTTATAAACTTAGACTATTTAAAAAACATTTATGACATGCATCTCCAGTCTTAAATTACCTTTTCTTACCTTACTTAAGTCAGTTTCCCCTATGTGTTGCTGGTTTCTGTCATTGTAGTTTTGCTTTTCCTGTGATCTTATGTAAATAATTAGTGTTTTCTGATTTTTTTTTCACTTAATGTTTTGAGATTCATGATTCAAGTTATTACATGTGTCAGTAGTCCTTTTGATGAGTAATAACATTTCATTATATGTAAACATGTAGTTACTGATAAATTTACCAAGTGATGGATATTTAAGTTATTTTTGGCTGGGCTGTTATAAAGGTGCTTTAAATATCTATACTTTTGGGGGGCATATTTTTGCATTACCAGAAGTAGGATTTGTTAGTGAAGTAAATAAGTATATGTTGAACTGTAAGAAATTACAAAAATGCTGGATGTGATAGTGCACACCTTTTTTTAAGATTCATTTATTATGTATACAATGTTCTGCCTGCATGTATGCCTGAAGGCCAAAAGAAGGTACCAGATCTCTTTATAGGTAGTTGTGAGTCACCATGTGGTTGCTGAGAATTGGTCTCAGGACCTCTGGATGAGCAGCCAGTGAGTGCCCTTAACCTCTGAGCCATCTCTCCAGCCCTCCCTTGGTGCACACTTTTAATCCCAGAATTCAGGAGACAGATGCAGGCAGATCTCTATAAAATTTTCAGGTCATCCAGGTTTACATAGCAAGCTCTGGCTATATAGTAAAAGCCTTTCTTAAAACAAAGAAGAAATTATGAAAACTGACAATGTCTATAGTATTTTACATTTCTGAGAGCAATCTTTGAGACTTCCAGATGCTCCATAGCCTCACCGACACATGGTATTTTAATACTTAAATTTTATCCATCCTAGCAAGTTGTGATATCTTATTGTGGTTCCAGTTTCTGTCATGCTAGTGACTAATGTTGAGTATCTTTTTTTTTAATATAATTTTTTTTATTGAGAATAGGAAAAAAGTTTCCGCCTCCTCCCAGCCTCCCATTTCCCTCCCCCTCCCCCCGAGTATCTTTTAATGTACTTACTTGCTACTTATAATTATTTTTCCTTTTTTTTTTTTTTTTTTTTTTTTTTTCTCGAGACAGGGTTTCTCT
>NW_026073291.1:0-1974 GCF_014885135.2 Alexandromys fortis
TCTCTCTCTCTCTCTCTCTCTCTCTCTCTCTCTCTCTCTCTCTCTCTCTCTCTCTCTCTCTCTCTCCCTCCCTCCCTCCCTCCCTCTCTCCCTCTCTCCCTCCCTCCCTCCTCTTTTGGATCTGGGAAGGGTTTAGTCCCAGCGGTCAGACCAGCACCGTCACTGATCACAAAGAGAAGTTGGGGGGTGGGGCAAGGATCCCGAGGACCCCACAGATTGTCGTCCACGTCTCCAACCCCCTTCTCCCCACCACGGGAAATGTGCGGGTCCCCTGGGCGTCTCCGAGAGCCCAGGCGGGGAGGAGAGACCTTTCCCATGTAAAGTCCCCACTTTATCTCAAAAGTGAGAAAGAATCTCGACCCAGCCCCGCTGGCGACAAGGGTCAGCTGCTTGGCGGGGCGCACGTTCCTGGCCTCGGACCCTGGAGTCCCCAAGTGTCTGGGCCTCCCAGCCTCCGCCCTCAGCCTCGAACCCCGATTCCACGGGGTCCCAGACCTCCCTCCACCGCTCTCGAGCTCCTCCTCAGAGTCCCACGCTTACCCGATACGTGTTCTCCGTGAGCCGGTTCACCTCCTCCGGCCCCCGAGACATGGCTGCAGCCTCCGGGAGGGCGAGCGCGGGAGGACGCGGCGGGGCCTCGTGGCCGCCGGACTCCGGGCGGCGGGAGCGCCTAGGACTTGCGACTCGAGCGGCCCTCGAGAGTCGGCAGCCGCCACAGCCGCCAGCCGGAGAGAGCCAACGCGCGTCTCCGCTGCCAAAATGTCAAAACTTTGCAGCGCTTCGAGCCGCGAAGAGCGGGGAGGTAAACGTAGCCTGACGCGGCTGGGACCAGCGAAGGGACTAGCACGCCCCACCTGAGGCGGGCGGGGTGGGAGGGGTTGAGCGGCCAGGGGGCGGGGCAGCCCCACCTGAGGTGGGCGGGGTCTCGGCAGGGTAGGCCGGAGTGGGCGGGGCGGCCTCGCTTAAGGCTGCCGCGGGGACCGGGAAGAGACTTGTGGAGCTCGGTGGGCGTGGCCTGGAGGCGTGCAGTGCGGAGCTGGAGCCCGGCCCGCCTTCGGGGCTGATTGGCCTCCGCAGGGGCGGTGGGGAGGGGTGGCGTTGAGAGGCCATTGGGAGAGGACGCGCCCCTACCCCGCCTGAAACGGCCTGATGGGCGTGGCCTGGATGGTGGGTGGGCGTGGCCTAGACGAGGTGGGACGGGGTGATTGTAGCCGCCCCAGCTAGGGCCACCAGAGTGGCTGGACTGAGAGTAGAGCCTGTGGGCTCGGCCTCGCAGACTGCAGACTGATGGGTCGTGCTGAAGCGAGCATGGATTGGACTGAGAGGCTCTAGCTAAGGCAGGCAGCGGATAGAGCGGTCTTGATAGTCGCTGGTGGGCGAGGCTGAAGCGAGGCGATGTGGGTGCAGAGGACCCTGGGGATCTATCGGTCAGGGGGCCTTGAGCTCTTGGACCCAAGGGGCCAGGCTTCCTCTCCAGAGGCTGGCGGGGTGGCCCTCCCAGAATTCCAGCCACGCCCCTACCCTCACTCTCGCAGTACTTTTTAGGCAAAACTTGGACCAGGGCGTCCAGGTCTCTGGTCTTGGGTCCTACACAAGGTGCTGGCCCTGAAAGCTTGAGGCCCCCGCCTTTCGCAGGCGAATCCTCGGAGCCCTCTGCCCTTTGGGGGACTGTGAGAAGAGGGTGTTACACACACACACACACACACACACACACACACACACACACACACACACGTCGATTTCCCTGGTTGACTCTTGTCTGCTCCCCTCCAAGTTCCTTAGGACACAGCTTCTTATGGATGGGAAGAAAGGAGTCGCCACCTGTCATTTTGGAAACTTGGGATGTGTCAAAAAAACGTAATTGACGCCAAGATCGGATTCCTGGAATAACAAAGCATTAAGAATAACTTAAAATTCCATGCATTACAACTATGTAAATCACAAGATTGTTAAAAAGTTTGTGTGTGGCCGGGC
>NW_026073292.1:0-1925 GCF_014885135.2 Alexandromys fortis
AGAGAGAGAGAGAGAGAGAGAGAGAGAGAGAGAGAGAGAGAGAGAGAGAGAAAGAGAGAGAGAACCAAACTGAGAGAAAAATGGAGGAGACAGAGAGAATCAAACAAAAGAAGAGAAGAATATTGGGAAGTTGTACTGATCCAGGACTAAACCCTAAAGCACTGTTTTATTAAACTAACCTAAGAAACTTACAATATATTGTTGTCAGTATTGTTTTGAGTTTAAAAATCACAAATTTAAAATCACAGAGTTTAATTATATAAAATTGATGTTATTTGCATATGCTTATGCATGCAAATTAAAAAGTTTTGCTATAACTGATCATGTAGATTTTTTTTTTTTTTGATTTTCGAGACAGGGTTTCTCCATAGCTTTTGGTTCCTGTCCTGGAACTAGCTCTTCTAGACCAGGCTGGCCTCGAACTCACAGAGATCTGTCTGCCTCTGCCTCCTGAGTGCTGGGATTAAAGGCTTGCACAACCACTGCCCAGCAATCATGTAGATCCTTTTGGGAGAGAAACATTATAATATCATTGAGAACCAAGTTCTTATGTTCACTCTGTCGTATGAACCTCTAAATATATTTTGATGTCTAGGCATATCACAACATCATAAAACTTCTATCTCCACAATAGCAATAATATTAAGCTTTTATCCTCACAAATACATTAGTTCTTTTAATAAGTACTATACGGACATGAATTTAGTCACTTATCAATGTCTATTATTTATAAAATCTGTGAATTGATTAATTTATCTTTTCTCATGGTTTTATTAATTCATTATTAAATTTATTTTTATATGTGAAAGCCTTTTCTAACATTTTGGCCACATTTTCAAGATTTAATAAAATTTAGTATAACTTAATGTGAAAAAATAATTAGAAGCAACTATTTGTTGAAAATTGAAGAGGATTCAAGGAATTTGTAGTATGTTCAACTTATTAATATTTGATCGACAAATGAATTGTGTTAAAGTAGTTAATTATGTGAGACTTTTTATATGCTCTACAGAAATAATAATTCAATATTTTTAAAGAAATTAAGAAGAGCATCAATGTACTATCAAAATGATTGTTGTCCTGGCTAGTGTTATGTCAGCTTGATGTAAACTATTGCCATATGAAAGGAATAAAACTCAACTGAGAGATGCCTAATAAGATCCTGCTGTAAGGTAATATCTTAATTAGTGATTGATGGGAGAATGGCCAGCTTATTGTGGTTGGTACAGTCCCAGAGCTCTTGGTACTAGCTTCTATAATAAAACAGGCTGAGCAATCCATATGAAGCAAGCCAGTAAGCAACACCCCTCCATAGCTTCTGCCTACAGAATTCTTCACTTTAATGATGAACAGTGATGTGGAAAGGTAAGCCAAATAAACCCTTTTCTCCCTAACTTTCTTTGGTGATGGTGTTTTAGCACAGCAATAGTAACCGTGGCATATATAGTTATTTACCAGATAAGATTGTTTGGTTAGCCTTGCAAGCATTAAAATCATTGAGATTTCATTGTGGCACAGGACCTAATTTTTAGGAAAACTTTCTTGTTTTCATGTTGTATATTTTTTCTTAAAAAATAAATGCAGTTTCAACTTAAAGAAAATACAAATTAAACTGACACTATTAAAATATTCACTGCACAATAATGCAATTATTTCACATATTTATAAGAAGACTAGATCAAGCAAGACAGCTAATATTTTATTTCTAAAAAAGGTTGGTGAATATTTAGTTGTCCTTGTTTAACAGCCCTTCCTATTGAAAAAGCTCATGTTTTCGAAGGATAGTGGGAAATTAAGACTATAAATATTACCTGCATGTATAAGGCACATGAATCAAGTACTTGAAAGATTATTTACTTAGGTTAATCAATACATTACCTTCTACTTGGTAATGTATATATAAATTAAAGATTAGGCGTGACTAA
>NW_026073293.1:0-1885 GCF_014885135.2 Alexandromys fortis
CCCTTCCTTTTAAATTAAAATTAATCACACAGGACATTTTAAATTGATACTAATTTGAGGTACTGCTTGTTTTTTTTCTATCTATGTATTTTACTTAATTGAGTAGTTAATATATTTAAGTAAAAATAAATTTTAGTCACAATTTGCAATATAGTACAATTTTAACCTTAAAAGCTACCTGAAGTGGTTGTATTGCTTTATTTTGAACCATTATTTGTGTGTTTTATTTCTATTCTTTTTCATAGAATTTGTTTACTTCTGCTTCAAGTTCTGTAAAGGTTTTATGTTTCTTGTTTGTTTGTTTTATTTTTTGCATTCTTTTTATTTTTAAAACAATTTTATATTTACATACCTATGCCAGCTCCCTCTTCTTCCTGTCCTGCTGCTCCCTTCTCCTTTCCTCCATCCCACCACGACCCACTCTTTAGAGAGAATAGACTTCCCATGGGGAGGCAACAAAGTCTGTCACAACATGTGAGGCAGGACCAAGGCCCTCCACCCTGTATCTAGACTGAACAAGGTATTCTTCCAAAGGGAACGGGCTCCAAAAACCTGTTCTGGCACTAGGTATGAATACTGGTTTCACTGGTAGTGGGTCCACAAACTGTCCAAGTCACACAAATGCCACTCATATTCAGAGGACCTAGTTTGATCATATGCAGGTTTCCTAGGCATCAGTCCTGAGTCAGTAAGTTTCCACTTGCTCAGATCTGGTGTTTCTGTGGGCATCCCCAACCATCGTCTTGAATCCTTTGTTCATATTATTGCTGCTCCATCCCTATTTTTTTTTAAACAGGTAGAGTGATCCTGTCTTTTTATTTAGCCCAAAATGGCCTGAATTCACTATGTATTCAGGGTACCTTCAACCACTTTTTTCTCCTTCTGCCTGCCAAGTTCAGCCTTATTCACAGAATATTTTCCCATCTCAAAAATAGTTATCTATGCATCTTTAACAGTGTATCTAATAGAATGATTAATTTATTATATTTTAATATTTACTATGCAACTCTTCCTAGTTCTATATTGTCTCAAATTTCATCTATCACTAGATTAATTTGCCTTTGTGTATATATATGTATGTATCTTTACATACTTGTGTACTCATGAGAGACTGGGCATGCACTTGTGTGCACCTGTTTGTTTATCAATGTCAGAGTTCAGCTTCGGGTGTTGTTCCTCCTGTGCTGTTCATTTTATTTTTTTTTGAGACAGAATGTCTTAGTAATTTGGGATTAAGCATGTAAACTGGCTGGTAAATATGATGGATCTGTCTGTTTATCTCTTCAGTACTGGGATTACAAGCACTTTCATTCAGGTTTTTCTAACATCCTATTTTTTATCATTTTTTGCCTCTTTTTACTTATTTTTATTTAATACTTTTACTCAATATATATTCTTATAAAAGTTTATATTTACTGATTTTTATTTTCACTAAGAAACACAATCTTTCTATGTCATAGAATATTTGAGCAGGAAAGCAGGGTTGCTGTGCTCATTGAGAAATAAAGGACATATCAGGGTAGTAAGATGCAGGCTGAGCAGTGGGAAGTCAAATACCATTTCCATCCATCAGTCAGCAGTTGCTGCGTTGATAAGTAAGACTGAGCTTCAGAAAGGTCATGTAGAAGGTCTTCTCAGGGGTGCCAGAGATGTTAGTGGTCAGCAATTGCCACACTCCTAAGTAAACCTGAGCTTCCGAAGGAACAGGGAGAAAATCTCCCAGCAGCAGCCAGAGATGTTAGTTAACCCTGGAAGAAGGCTGCTGCTGCTCTATTTGTTGTTGGCGTATAGAAAAACAACATAACGAAAGTTTAACTTCTTCCTTTCCAATTCGAATCCCCTTGATCCCCTTATGTTGTCTTATTGCTATTGCTAGAACTTCAAG
>NW_026073294.1:0-1939 GCF_014885135.2 Alexandromys fortis
TCTTCTTCTTCTTCTTCTTCTTCTTCTTCTTCTTCTTCTTCTTCTTCTTCTTCTCCTCCTCCTCCTCCTCCTCCTTCTCCTTCTTCTTCTTCTTCGTTTTCATTCTGGAAAAGTGGTTTACTGAAACTTTCTCATTATTGAGGGCTCTCTTACACAGAAATGCGTTCCTTTCCCCAGCTTAGCATGCAGTACATCTTTCGTAGGTTTAGTGGTTACTTCTATAATCATTATGTATATATTAAAATCATGTTATAATGATAATATTTTCTTTAATACTAATAAATCAATGTATTCAAAATAAAAAAAATGGAAATAGTTGACTTGGTCACATTCTTACAGTTTAATCAAAATGATTAATAACCAAACACAGACCTTGCTTTCAGCACTTATAAGCAATTGATACATTGCAATAAGAATGAACACCAACACATGCTCTAGCAGAGTCTGTAATTCCCAGAAGCCACCTCTGTTTTCTGATGGAGATAATCCGTAAGGAGATCTCCAAGGCATCTATTAATCACTGTCAGTTTTGACTAAATAAAGGTTCTGATTGGATGCTCAGGAATGGCCAGTTGCTAAAGGAAACTAGAAAGTATTGGGGAAAAAAATCCATTTTTCCATCACAGAAATGCCTACGAGTTGAGGTCATAAATAGCTTTAAATGAAGGGAAATAAATCTAAAGGAATAAATGCATAGATTTACTGAGATTTAGTTAATGAGTACTAATAACTAATTTATTTAGCAAAGGAACATGAATGAAACAAATTAATAAACACGTTATACAAATTTCACATCAAACAAACTATCTCTCTAGTACATAGATTCTTGTAGCATATTCCCATACGTACTTTTAAGCTCAAATATTCATGTTATTGCAAGGGTTGGCTACAAGACTTCTATAATACCAATGTTGCATCTGAAAGCTAGGCTAGAAATATCAGCTAAAAATAATGTAACTTTAATAATTGCTTTAGCATTTGTAACCATAGCTTGCTGACAATGTTAATAATTTTCTATGCTTAGATGTTCAGGTAGTAAGTTTTATATTCTCCTTACCTAACAACTATGTCCTTCCTGAAGTTGTGGTTTGATTTTCCATTTAATAGCAAAAGAATGGGACTTTTATCAATTGAACCAGGTAATAAACTAGGAAATATTGTCCTTAATAGTCAAATGATGCCAGCATCTCCGTCATTCTTCTCTTTCTTGTCTCTTTGCCCTCTTAAAAAAGAAGCAGTGGACTTGATTTCTCAGAACTTGCCTAGACAACTTGTCTGTGTATGTTTAGATGCTACATCTTTGACTTTAATAACAGAGTCATGTTAAACCTGCCATTTGTTCAAGGTCTTCTAGGATTTGAGCAGAGCACTTTTGTTCTATCTGTGCTTGAGATGTTGAGTCCCTGGCATAGGCACAGGAGAAGGAAAGACTATCGGGGAGATAGAGAGAGACTGGGAAACCATCCTGTCCCAGAACATGGAAAAACATAGAATTGTACTTAAATTTTCAAATGACTTTTCATGGTTTCTGCATGGCTTCTTGCTGTGGGACAATGGTCTTATAGCCTGTCACTTGTATTATTTTAATAAAATGTTGATTGGGCAGGGAGGCAGTATAGGCAGGGAAACCAGGCAGAAAAATAGTGGTAGGGTGACCAGAACAGGAGGATTCTGGGAAAAAGAAAGGTTCAGTCTGCATTTGTCACCCAGACAGAGAGGAAGCAAAATGAGAATGCCTTGCTGATAAAAGGTAAAAAAGTTATCAAGTCACTTGGCTAACAGAGACTAGAATTATGAACTAAATTAAGATGTAAGAATTAGTTAATAAGGTGGCTCTTTTAACTAAGATATGTGCTTCCCTGCTCCCCTATCCAACCTTCCTTTATCCCAATCTTCCTGTTTCCCCAAGTTCCCCCAATCCTCCCCTTCTTACTTTTCT
>NW_026073295.1:0-1898 GCF_014885135.2 Alexandromys fortis
TCCCAGGATTCTCTTCTGTTTTCTCCGCCTACCTAAGGGTTGGCCTATCAAATGGGCCTAGGCAGTTTCTTTATTAATAAGAAATCACTCCCACATCAATCCAATTTACTTCAGGACATTTATATTGGCATTTTGGTAACTCATCATCTGAAGGACAGTCAACATAGCATCCTGAAACCAACTCAAAGTTGAATATTTGATATGTAAGTTAGGAAATGTAAGTTAAAACTTCTTTTTTTGGTGGTGGTGGGTGGATTGAGACAAGGTTTCTCTGTAGCTTTGGTGCCTGTCCTGGGACTAGCTCCTGTAGAACAGGCTGGCCTCAAACTCACAAAGATCTGCCTGCCACTGACTCCCGAGTGCTGGGATTAAAGGCGTGCGCCAGCACTGCCCTGTTAAAACCCCAATCCATTTTATATTCTTGATCCTGACCTCAAGAAGACCCTGAGAGATACAAGAAAAGAAGTGGGACCAGTGATGGGACCACTCCCTTGAAAAGGTCTCTTGGGTTCGATCTGATGGAAAGAAGTGGTTAATGGAGCATTATGACTTTGGGATTTTATATTCTGGAAGACGTAAAGCAGACTCCTGGGCACTGCTTGTTATGGTTTAAGTAAAATGCTGCAGGTTTCCTGAGGGCACAGTGGCAAATACACTGCAGGTCTCCAGGTGGCGGCAGTGGGCAGTAGGCCATGAGACCATGGTGTTGTTAAAGGAGCAGCAGGCCACTTTCCCTCCGCCAGGCTCCCAGCTAGCTTTACACCCAAAATAATTACACGGAGATCTGTATTAATTAAAATGCTGCCTGGCCCATTATCTCCAGGCCCTTATTGGCTAACTCTCACATATTGATGTAACCCATTTCTAATAATCTGTATCGCCACGTGACTGGGGCTTACCAGCATGAGTCTAACCAGCATCCATCCTGGAGAGGAGAGCCATGGCGTCTTCCTGACTCTGCTTTCTTTCTCCCAACATTCTGCTCATGCTATTCCACCTATCTAAATTCTGCCCTATCAAAAAACCAAGGCAGTTTCTTTATTTGACCAATGAAAGCAACACATAGAAAGAAGACCATCCTACAACCCCATGGCAGACCACGAAGGCAGCCAGTTTCAGGCAGGGAGCTGCATGGTGGGTGAGAGACTGAGACAGAAAAACATGCCACAAGATCACTCTGCAGGTCTCTGAAGGCAGTTGTTTGTAATAGCCAGAACCTGGAAACAACCTAGATGCCCTTCAATGAAAGAATGAATGAAGAAAGTATGGAATATATACATATTAGAGTACTACTCAGCAGTAAAAAACAAGGACTTCTTGAATTTTGCATGCAAATGGATGGAAAGAGAAAACACTATCCTGAGTGAGGTAAGCCAGACCCAAAAAGAGGAACATGGGATGTACCCACTCATATTTGGTTTCTAGCCATAAATAAAGGACATTGAGCCTATAATTAGTGATCCTAGAGAAGCTAAATAAGAAGGAGAACCCAAAGAAAATCATATAGGCATCCTCCTTAATATTAACCTTCATCGGGCGATGAAAGGAGACAGAGACAGAGACCCACATTGGAGCACCGGACTGAAATCTCAAGGTCCAAATCAGGAGCACCAGGAGAGAGAGAGCACGAGCAAGGAACTCAGGACCACGAAGGGTGCACCCACACACTGAGACAATGGGGATGCTCTATCGGGAACTCACCAAGGCCAGCTGGCCTGGGTCTGAAAAGGCCTGGGATAAAACCGGACTCGCTGAACATAGTGGACAATGAGGACTACTGAGACCTCAAGAACAATGGCAATGGGTTTTTGATCCTGCTGCACGTACTGGTTTTGTGGAAGCCTAGGCAGTTTGGATGCTCACCTTACTAGATCTGGATGGAGGTGGGTGGTCCTTGG
>NW_026073296.1:0-1935 GCF_014885135.2 Alexandromys fortis
GTATATATATGTTTTACTTCATCAGCTTTCAATTCCTATTCATTTTCTCGCCCACTAGTTGTCTACAACACCCTGATAGTTTTTCTTTATTTTTTATGAGTTCCATAATGGAAAGCTATTAAAAGGCATCTGGTAGGATGTCAAACCTTATGGGTTTATTCGCTCATTAGACTTGCATTTGGGGGTTCTAGGAAGGAATACACTAATCTTGAAGCAGTCTTTTTGTTGCCTGGCTTCATGGAGATACCTGAACAGGACATGGCTTGTGTTAACCTTTGCTATTTGACCAACTGATCTGTTACAGCATTGCCAGCAAAGTTTCTTCACTGTAAAGTTTATATTTTAGTGGCAATGCTGTAGCAGAGTGGTAGTTAATTCTTTTAAAGCATGTGGCTGTTACAGTTTAAATCTGTAATGTCCTGAGGACACTGTGTTCAGGAATTGGTTACCCATCAGTGATCCCTACTGAACAGTTGTGGAATAAAGCTGTTTGGTGGTGCTGGCGGGAGGTAATGAAGAGATGATGGACCCCTGGAGGAGCATCCTTGAAGGATAAATTGGTGTTCTGTCCTTTTTGTGTCCCTAATCAAACTTCTTCCCCTAAACTCCCCCAAATACAAAGAGCTACTTGACAATACCCAGTGAAAAGGGACAAGTGGTCATGACCCATTAAATCCCTGCAACTTTCTTTCTTACATGTTTGTATGTCTCAGGTACTGGGTACCTAGGCCTCTGTCCATGCCACTTCAAGGGAAGAAGGAAGAAGAATTTCATTTGCCAGCCTGTTTTTATAAGTTTCTATTTCACTGAAGATTGACAAAAGAAAGATTAATATAAGGCGATTGATATAAAATTCAGAAATTCTGATTGATTGCAAAGAAACAAAATAGCAATTTGAACTTAACAACAACAACAAAAATAAGTAAATGCACATAATAACATATAACTTAATAAAAGTCACACTGCAACTGGGCTTCAGCCACAGCTGAGGGAAGGTGCCGGAGGGCTTTCTGCCTCCATTGCCCTGCTCACCTCCCTTGGACTTTCACTGTCTATGAGTTTTACTCTCTATCATAGACATGTCCCCTTATTTGGAAAGGTGGAAGACACAGTCTCCATTAGCTTCATGGTTTGTGGATAGCAATGAGAAGAGGCTGCTTTCTGACCACTGCCAAGCCAACGAAGGCCCCGATTTTCTATGCTAGAGCCAGAAGCTAACTGGTTAGACTGTGATCAATAGATATCAGAAGAAATAGTTCATGGAATCTGTGGAACAAAATTGAAAGGAGCATAGCAGCATTGGATGGTGTGGCCAGCAGCGCACATTCTCACAGGAAAGAATGGTAAAGGTGGTGCCATTAAATAAGAGCTGGCTAGGAAAAGCTTTCCATGTGTACGAATAGTACACATTAATAGAATTAATAGATAATGCCATGCATCAGTGAATTTCGAAACATAGAGCTGTGAAAAATAAGTCAGAGCATTTACTTTGTGACTCATAGTGAGTATTCTATAATACCTACTATTATATATGTGTATATATAATAAAACTTGGCAAGTTCTTGCATGTATGTGAAATAACAATATAAAAATCCAATATACAGGAATTTACCATTACCAGTATGTCATAGATTAAGTACAAAATAAGGCATGTGGCTTCTATTCTTATATATTAAGTAATGTTTACATAGAAAATATGTGTAAATATCTACTAAAGAAAATGAAATAGCTATGAAAATTGGGTATTTGAGTAATAAAAAGAATTTTCTCGGGGGCTGGAGAGATGGCTCAGTGGTTAAGAGCATTGCCTGCTCTTTCAAAGGTCCTGAGTTCAGTTCCCGGCAACCACATGGTGGCTCACAACCATCTGTAATGGGGTCTGGTGCCCTCTTCTGGCCTACAGACATACACACAGGCAGAATATTGTATACATAA
>NW_026073297.1:0-1940 GCF_014885135.2 Alexandromys fortis
ATGGAATATATACATATTAGAGTACTACTCAGCAGTAAAAAAACAAGGACTTCTTGAAGTTTGCAGGCAAATGGATGGAAATAGAAAACACTATCCTGAGTGAGGTAAGCCAGACCCAAAAAGAGGGACATGGGATGTACTCACTCATAGCCATGAATAAAGGACATCAAGCCTATAATTCGTGATCCTAGAGAAGCTAAATAAGAAGGTGAACCCAAAGAAAAACATATAGGCATCCTTTTGAATATTAACCTTCATCAGGTGATGAAAGGAGACAGAGACCCACATTGGAGCACCAGACAGAAATCTCAAGGTCCAAATCAGGGGCAGAAGGAGAGAGAGCACGAGCAAGGAACTCAGGACCGCGAGGGGTGCACCCACACACTGAGACAATGGGGATGTTTTTTCAGGAACTCACCAAGGCCAGCTGGCCTGGGTCTGAAAAAGCATGGGATAAAACTGGACTCGCTGAACATAGTGGAAAATGAGGACTACTGAGAACTCAAGATCAATGGCAATGGGTTTTTGATCCTACTACACGTACTGGCTTTGTGGGAGCCTAGGCAGTTTGGATGCTCACCTTACTAGACCTGGATGGAGGTGGGTGGCCCTTGGACTTCCCACAGGGCAGGGAACCCTGATTGCTCTTTGGGCTGATGAGGGAGGGGGACTTTATTGGGGGAGTGGGAGGGAAATGGGAGGCAGTGGCGGGGAGGAGGCAGAAATCTTTAATAAATAAACAAACAAATAAATAAATAAATTAGAAAAACTAGTAAATCCTGTTTATATCCTATACTGAAAATTCTTTCTACCATGATGTTAAATAAAAGTATGAAGCAAATAACAATTGCGATAACTTTTATGCCAGAAAATTTAGGACATAGTCTTTATTTTGTTAGTAACTGATATAATGAACTATTGGATGGGGCTGGAGTGATTATTCAGTGCTTAAGAGCATAGACTGCTCTTGCCAAAGACATGAGTTAAGTTTATAGAACTGACATCTGGTGGCTCACATAGCCTGTAACTCCAGCTCCAGGGGGATCCAACTCCTCTGGCCTCTGGCATCACCTGCAGAAATATACATTCAAACAGGTGCACACACAGATGATTTAAAGAAAAATAAATCTTAGAAAAATAAATAAAATATGCTTTGGGTTACTCCAGAATCTAATTAAAATAGGTCTCTATGGAAGAGAATGGGTCAAAAGATAAATAGATAAATTTTTAAGATTCAAATTCTATGTCTTATAATTGAGTCTGTAAACTCTAAAAATATATTGCTTACTTTTTAAATTTTAAGTAGTTATTAAGCCTTAAGAGAATCCAAAACCACTATATTAATGACTAATATAAACATGTGCATTCTTTTCCCTTACTGGGTGATAATCTGCACCAACTTAGAAATCCACCTGGGGAAGGGCCATTAACAATTATGGCTTTTGAAACTGAAACCCTAAAACTATGACCAACATTCAATTTTTTTACTTTATTATGTTCCCATTCTGTAGTGTTGACAATAAAAAAATGCACTGATTTTTTTCTTTAATAACCAAATTTTATCTTACCAATAAGTTGTTGATCAAGTTCTATAGGATGGTAGATTTTTATTATGTCACATAATAAAGAACAGTGTATCTTTAGGGGCTGACAAGCTACATCATCTGCAATATAAGAGAAGAGGTGCTTTAATTCTGCTTTGTAAAGAAAATGGTGAATATATTAGGCCTGTTTTAAATAAATGTGTGTGATGTGGTTTATTTCTGAATCAAAAAGACAAGCATTAAAAAATCCCCTAAAAAGCTGGGCAGTGGTGGCGCACGCCTTTAATCCCAGCACTCGGGAGGCAGAGGCAGGCGGATCTCTGTGAGTTTGAGACCAGCCTGGTCTACAAGAGCTAGTTCCAGGACAGGCTCCAAAACCACAGAGAAACCCTGTCT
>NW_026073298.1:0-1907 GCF_014885135.2 Alexandromys fortis
GAGATAGATTGCTGTGAATAAAGTCCTGAAAACTGCTGCAAGAAGAGCTCTGGGTGTTGCGTTTTTCCTTGCTGGTCGAGGGTGGACGCGACAGTAAGTCTCTGAGTCCAGTGAGGAGAAGGAAATAGGCAACGTCCACCATCGGGAAGGAAAAAGGAAGATAACAACAACCCCACAGACAGTACAAAGATGAGAGGGCAGAGGCACTTGACCACTGAACCCAGAGATGGGTTTATCTAGAGATCTTCCAAATACCTCAGGGATAATAATAATGGCTTCCTGAACTCCTCAGAAGGCTTGACAGGGTGGGCACACTAGAGTCCACAAGCCAAATACAATCTAAATCTACTGCCTGATTTTTAGCCTATCTGAAAAACAGAACTGGTTCTTACATTATCTTAAGTGGTAGAAAGATGTGAGGTGGTGGTGCACTGGAGATGTGGTCAACAGACTCTACCGAAAATCTTTGCCAATAACAGAATTAAGAAAGAAAAGACTCCATCACACTTTAAGGAGCCAGCATTAGCTTAATATCAAAATTTAAAAGGAAAGAAACTAAGCTGGGCGGTGGTGGTGCACACCTTCAATCTTAGCAATTGGGAGGCAGAGGCTGTTGGATCTCTAGAGCCTCTGAATCAAGCCCAGCCTGTTCTACAGAATGAGTTCCAGGATAGCCAGAGCTACACACACACACACAAACCCCTGTCCAAAAAAAAGGGGGGGAGAGAGAAGAGGGGAAAGAAGGGGAGGGAAAAGAAGGGGAGAAGGGAGGAGAGGGAAGAAGAGGGGAGGGGAAAGAGGGAAAGAAAAAGAAAGAAAAAATTGCAGGACTATGTGTATATTATCACCAGAGTTATGATAGCACGTCTTTAATCTCAGCAGTTGGGAGACAGAAACAGATGGATCTCTGTGAGTCCAAGGTCAACCTGGTCTACAAAGCTAATTCCAGGACAGCCAGGGCTATAGAGAGAAACCCCATCTCAAAAACCAGAAAGAAAAATAAAAATCGAATGAGAAAATTTATATTAGTCAAATAAAAGGAAAGAAAATCTATTATTAATTGATATATACAAAATCTAATATATTAAGCCAAACCAAATAAAAGTTTTAACTTTACAGGCTGTATTGTGGGTATCTGTGGTTCATGTGGTTCAATCTAAAATCTTAAACATGCTCTGTCTGATTAGAAAATTCTCAGCATACTAATGATAGATGAGAACACCCTTATCCTGACTGACCATTTGCACAAAGCCTACATCAGATGCTACCTTGGTAATGACATTCTGGGAGTTTTCCTTCTCGCCGCAGCAAGACACAGATACCCACAATACAGTGCTGCTCAGCCACTGACTGGAGGTCCCAGACAGCACAGAAAGACAGTCTAGAACTCAGCACACAGAACAGTCATATCCAGATAGTGTGCACTTGCTGAAAAAAAAAATCTATAGATAAACTAGTGTGAAAAGAAAGTTATGTCATGCATCCGGTGACAAGGTGACTATAAAAAAAATTGTATTTCTAAACATAATGAACAAAAAAGGTGAATTAGGAAACAAAACAGCAAAAAACACAGAGAAGTCTAACAAAAAGAAATAAAACCTCAACTATGAGAAATACAAAATGGATATTAAGACCTAAATAGACAAAAACATATACCACACTCATGGGTTGAAAAATCGGAAATAAAACTTATTCCATACGCAAATCAACAAACCTCTAATACAGAGACTACAGTAACTAAAAAGGACTTTAGACAGTTAAAGAAAACTCACAGTTGGGCAGTGGTGGCACACACCTTTAATCCCAGCACTCAGAAAGGCAGAGGCAGGCGGATCTCAGTGAGTTTGAGGCCAGCCTGGTCTACAGAGTGAGTTCTAGGACAGCCAGAGATACACAGAAAAACCCTG
>NW_026073299.1:0-1898 GCF_014885135.2 Alexandromys fortis
CCAGGTCTAGTAAGGTGAGCATCCACGAAACTGCCTAGGCTCCCACGAAACCAATAGGTACAGTAGGATCAAAAACCCATTGCCATTGTTCTTGAGGTCTCAGTAGTCCTCATTGTCCACTATGTTCGGGTTAAAACCTTGACTACATTTTGAGTTCAAGACAAGCCTAGGTTATAAGAAATCCTGCCTCTACAAGGGTGTTCAAGATCGTGATTGGGAAAACCCAGAGGCAGCTGACTGGAACTAGGTCAGCTCACTGACTCTGAATTAACAGTTGGGGAACCTGCATGGAACCTAACTAGGCCTTCTGAATGTGGGTGACAACTACGTGGCTGGATCTTTTGAGGGGATCCCTGGCAGTGGGACTAGGACTTATCTTGGGTGTGTGAACTGGCATTTTGGAACCCATTCCCTATGGTGGAATCCTTTGTTCAACCTTGATACAGTGGGGGGAAGTGTTTGCTCTGTCTCAACTCAGTATAATAAAGTTTTTGATTTCCCAAGGGAAAACTTTAAATAATTTCTAGGTTTAATAAATAATCAGGTCATAAAATTCCTAAAGCATAGCTTCTGCAAAACAGTATAATTAGCTCATTCAACAAGACAGAAGAATTTAGATCATGATTTGATGACAGTGGGGGAAGGTTGTGTTGGAACAAGCTCTGAATGGTTGGAACCAAGTATGTTTTAACAATCCCTTCCAGCTTAGTTATCCTGTGACTCTCTATGACTACACCAACTGCTGGGAATATGAAAATATAGGACCTGCACAGCTGACCCTCCCCCATTAGAGAGATTCCAGGAAAAATGGTGTCCCAAACTTAGTAGGTTTCAGTAAAGAACATGAGAGCTTTAGCTTCAATAAGTTGCATTGCAAGATCCATTATTTTCTGATAATGTGAAATTCATTAAAAAAATATAGTAACAAGAAAAATAAGATGACACCTCTGGTTTGTAAGCACAAAGCTACATGAAAAGCACATGTGTCAAAAATGATAGGAATCTTTTTGTGCGGTTCTAATGAAAACAGTCATTTTTGGAAAGAACAGAGACTGAGATGATATTTATGGTCTATAAAAATCATAACAGACACATTTAAAGATGAAATTACTTTCCAGTGAGAAGACAGCCTGAGCCTGACTAAATTGGAATTTTGCTAATTCCACAGTAAACAATGAAACCACACTTCAGAATTCAAAGAGATTTCTCCACCTGTGGTTGCAGCAAAGCCACTGTTTTTAGTGAAGCTACCAAAGTGGTTTGATGAGTCGGAGCCAAAATGTCTCTTTGATTGGGACGCCAAGTGATAAATTGCTCTGCCAATACATTCTCCCTCTCCAATCCCATAAAAACCTTTCTCCGCACTCCCAGTGACAGTTGGTTGACAAGTCCAGATAATCGAACCTGTACTGCTTGTATTGGATGTTCATAGCACTGGGCAAAGTGCTAAAGTAACCTGAGAGTTCTCTTCACAATGGAATAGATGGTGCTGCAAACCACAAAATACAACTGTTAGACCCAGACATGGTTCTCTTTTTATTTCTTATAATTAATGGGTATTTTTTATAATTATGAATGAAGAATAATCTTGGAGGTGTAGAGTTTCAAATACATATTTTTTAATTTATATATATATATAGAAAATTTATTTACTGTATCTTTTTTCATAGTCTTCCCTGATCCAAACAAAGAAAAGATAGCCTAGTAAAGCTATTAATGTTCTTGCTAAAGTATTATTTTTGGTAAAGAGTTATCAGTAAGGGCTGGAGATATGGCTCAGTGGTTAAGAGCATTGCCTCCTCTTCCAAAGGTCCTGAGTTCAATTCCCAGCAACCACATGGTGGCTCACAACCATCTGTAATGAGATCTGGTGCCCTCTTCTGGCCTGCAGGCATACA
>NW_026073300.1:0-1935 GCF_014885135.2 Alexandromys fortis
AGCTGAGAAGAGGCTGGATATAATGGGCAAGCAGTGTTTAAAAGAATACAGTTTGTGTGTTGTTATTTCGGGCATAAGCTAGCCAGGCAGCTGGGATGCTGGGGACGCAGCCCCGCCACTCCTATTACAACAAATGGCGCCCACGTGAACAACTGCTTCCACATAAAGCCTGAGACAGCTTGGGAAGTAATTCTAGAACAAAATGACAGCTTTGTGCATGGTTTCTTGGTAGCAGCACTCTCTCAGGTCTACTCTGCTTGCTAGAGGCAAACAATTGCTCTCATCTAAGAGAGGCTTCCTGACTCAGCTTCAGCTGCAAACTTTGCAACTCTTTTAAGAGGTCCTGCCACGAAATACTTAATGGTGTTGATGAAAAGCTGAATGCATGCTTTTCGGTTTTCAGTCATAGCAGAAAAAAAGCTGCGCCCTTTTAAAATGCCGGCTTTCTGGGCTGTCCTGCCAGGGCAAACTCTGACTGTTTGAGGCAGGAGGGCTGACTAAAGAGAGAGGACTTGAGTGTTGTCAAGTATGGCAACCTTGAAACGCCATAGAATTGTGGCTATAAACATGGGTACAGCCTGTATCTCTGCCGTGAGGCTGGAAAGCTAAGGAATGGACTAGATCTACCTGGCAAAGCCACGGCTTTAATCCTACTCATATTACTCAGTAATTTAAAGGCTCATGTGGTCAGAAAAAGAGAGATATACAGTAAAGAGAGATTCAAAGACAAAGAAAATTTTTAAATGATTTACAGTGTGTTAAAATATATGCATGCTAAACGTTAAAGTTCTTAAATTAAAAAAAAAGGAAAGAGAGTTGTTGGGTGTGGTAGTACACACCTTTAATCCCAACACTTGGGAGACAGAGGGAGATTGACCTCTGTGACTTCAAGGTGTGGTAGCACAGGCCTTTAATCCCAGTGCCTAGAAGGCAGAGACAAACAGATCTCTGTGAGTTCAAGGTGTAGTAGCACACACCTTTCATCCCAATGCCTGTGAGGCAGAGACAGGCGGATCTCTGAGAGTTCAAGGACAGCCTGGTCTACAGAGTTACTCCAGGACAAAGATACAGAGAATATAAAATAAAAGTAAAAATAAAAGACATAGAGGTTAAAATAAAGCACACAAAGATGGAAAATACACAGAGAATATTGATACTTTATGCTATTATGCTCTCTTTGAATTGTTTGAATACTGAGGAAGGAGCAACAGATGCTAAAAGATATTTGTTTATAAATGCTGCTGAACTAATCCAACATAGAGATATTGATGCCTTGACTTTGAAATTTGGATCTAATGACATGATGCTTTCGAAAGGAGTTTCCTATTTTGTTTTCACAGAGGGTGAGAGTCTGTTCATTGTTTCTTTTCGAATATGGTATGATGGACCATGCCCTCCTGAAAGGTTGCAGTGAACACCTTCAGAAAATTACTTCACTCAACTGCCGAACTGTAGACTGAGATGAACCTAGCACACAGGTTATACCATGAAAGACCTAATTAACGAAGCCCCCATTCAGCAGGAAGCAGTTTGGAGAGAAAAAAAACTGCGTCCATGTTCCCAGATATGGTTTATAAACGTTCTTTTACATTTAAAGGGGGATATGATATAGGTATGAATAATTTCCATTAGTATAGATTTTGCTTTATTGATAGAGATTTAAGGTAAGTTTTATTATATGTATATGTATTTCTGATCTTTATTAAGGTATTGTGATTGTGTAGTTCATTTAAAAATGTAATGTATATAGGTTGAAAATGGATAATCATTAATAATAGTCAAGTTTGTAGTCATGTTAGTTAGATTTTCTAGATATATAGATATACATTTCAGTTAGATCAGCATTCTTCATATCTTTCAAAGACTACAGAATATGCTATTAAATGTTTTAATAACTTAGGACTTTTCATGACAATGAGACACTCTGCTCCTGGC
>NW_026073301.1:0-1876 GCF_014885135.2 Alexandromys fortis
AAAAAAAAAAAAAAATCCCCAGGCTAGGAGATGACAGATAAGACAGCTAGTTAGAGAAGAGATGAGGGAGGACTCCAAAGAAAGGCTATTATCTTCTGAAACTTTGCCGAGAGGAACCAGGAGTGAAGAGGGGCGGTGGGGGGGGGGAAGGGGGGGTTCAGCCCTGAGGCCTGTGTTTTCCCAGGTGAAAGGCCTGGATGGCTTAGAGAGTAGGGAGTGAGGAAGAGCAACCCTGGGGATGCTAGATAGGGACGGCTTGGGAGGGGAGGCTTCAGCACCACTCCACCACTCCTCACCGTTATCTCCCTCTCGGAATTCGCGTCCTATCAACAGGCTGCCAAAGGCTACTCCTCTCTAAGAGCCTGCTTCTCCAGGTTTTTCTCCCTGCGGTGTTGGAACAGGACCCAAGAGCTGATCTTGTATAAATCTGGCGCTTTTTAAAAACAATGATCTTTTAGAATTTGTAGATTTCTGTCAACTCCAAAGGCATCAGATTCATAGTTTCATGCTTCCTTTATGTCTCTTTCTTCTTCACAATTATTCTAGGAAACATGACCTAAAAGTGTCAAACCCAAAAAATACAGATGCCCTGCCAATCACTGGAGTCGGAAAAATGGGTTTTTCTTTTCTTTATAAAGCAGTTTTGGGTTGATTTATTTGGTTGTTTTGTTTGTTTTCAGGGTGTCCCCCCCCCATCCCGATGGGTATGTAGCTCAATGGGAGAATACGTTGCTTGCCTAGCAGTTGGGAGGGTTTTGGATTCATCTTTAGCTCAACAGTGGTTAGCCCCGGAAATCACTAGGTCGTCTTGGCTGATTTGGAACTCCTGGCAATTCTTCTGCCTCCACTGAGTTCTAGGACTACAGGTCAATCATATTTCCTTTTAATCCATTCAAAGTTGTTTGTTTTTATCAAAACTCATTGTTTTATCACATATAAATCTGGTCAGAAGACATGGGTAAATTAAACAGGATGAAAAAATTTTTTAATGACAATACATTTTCCATTTCTTACATTTTATTCTTTTTTTCTTCAGTGTATCAAAATGAATGCCAATTTTCTAAAACATTTTTTAATAGAAAGGACAACAATGAAATAAAATAACTCTTTGCAATAAATTTTTTTAAATCTTCAAGTATAAAACATTCTACAATATTCTAGAGGTCAGAGAAAATGACAAGGAGCAGGGTCAAGATAACTTGAGAAGCGGATCTTGCACATGCTTGACTTTCTAATAATAATGTTCCAAATCGGAATACTCGATGCTGCTGAACATGAGGTGCTGCTGCTACATGAGAGCCAGCTGATGGCATGTCCCTATGTGTGCTGCATGTACCTATGCGCGCTACATGTGCCTATGTGTGCTGCATGTACCTATGTGCGCTACATGTATCTATGTGCGCTACATGTAGCTATGTGTGCTACGTGTACCTATGTGTGCTACAGTGTACCTATGTGTGCTACATGTACCTATGTGCGCTACATGTACCTATGTGTGCTACATGTATCTATGTGCATCACGTGTACCTATGTGTGCTACGTGTATCTATGTGCGCCACATGTACCTATGTGTGCTGCATGTACATATGTGTGCTACATGTACCTATGTGCGCTACATGTACCTATGTGTGCTACATGTATCTATGTGCGCTATGTGTACCTATGTGTGCTGCATGTACCTATGTGTGCTACATGAGAGCCAGCTATGACATGTACCAGTGTGCACAAATGAGAGCCAGCTTATGATATGTACCTATGGTCTTCAAGCAAGAACAGAGGCCAGAACAGAACAGATAACTATGAGGCTAGAGAAACTGGAGGGGATGCAGATCTAAAAATGCCAATGTGGTTTTTTTTTTTTTTTTTTTTTTTTTTT
>NW_026073302.1:0-1932 GCF_014885135.2 Alexandromys fortis
GTAATGAGATCTGGCGCCCTCTTCTGGCGTGCGGGCATACACGGAGGCAGAATGTTGTATACATAATTAATAAATGAATCTTTAAAAAAAGAAAGAAAGAAAATGTCCTACAGGTTTCCCTACAGCCCAATTTTATGGAGGTATTTTCTAAATTGAGGTTCCTTCCTGTCAGATGACTCTAGCTTACGTCAAGTTGACATAGAACTAGACAATAAACCGTCCCTTCTCTTTGAGCAATTTTTCAATCCACTTTACAATGATAGCTCACCAGTCATTCCCTAATACTAGTGACACATTTGCCACATCTTATGCACATGTATACTTTGACATTATCACATATAAGTGTACCTAGCATGATATAATGTCTGAGATTCCTGGCTCAAGGCTCTTTGTAGCTCTGGGAATAAGGCTTGATGCTACAGGAAAAGAAAAACACTTCCTGAGTAATGAACAAACACAGAAAACACCCATGAAACTTGTATTTTAAAACACTGTTATTCTAAACATGTCTAAAAGTATTTTTAGGGCTGGAGAGATGGCTCAGAAGGTAAGAGCACTGGCTACTCTTTCAAAGGACCAAAGTTCAATTTCAAGCATCCACATGGCAGCTCACAACTGTCTGTAACTCCAGTTCTAGGGAATCCTACACCCTCATACAGACATACATGCAGGCAAAGCAGCAATGCACATGAAAATGAAATTTTTTAAAAAAGAAGTACTTTCAAAAAGGAACAAGGCAAAAACAGCTTAGAATCTGATGGTTTACTTGAATTTTCAGAAAGCCATGCTGGCAAGTACTTTTACACAACATAACATCAAACAACAAAGTTACTGAGAAAATTGACTGTAGTCCTTTGCTAATCCAAAGTCTTACGCCAAAACAAGAAAGCAAGTTGGAGCAATAGATATAATTAGGGAACAGATTTTTTTTGTTTGTTTTCTTAAGAGCCTATAACAATGTTGTTAGCTCTCAGTTAAACAAACCAACGAACTACATGGATTCACTCAACAAGACATTAACAAGAGCTAACTGCAGTAAGTTGAGAACTGTTCTCAAAGTCTTAGGGAGGGAATCCCAAAGGCTACTTTTGCATTTATGACTGTGTATTATAAGGCAGATCTTTGGGAAGCTGGGTGGTTTGATAAGATACTGGACTGCAAGGAGGAGGGCCAGGTTTCTCAGCACCCACTGGGTCATCAGAGCCAGAGAGGAAGCTTGGGCAATGGGTGCAGGATCATCAGAGGAAACATGGATGCAGTGGGGTAGGGCAAAAGCTGGCCTCCAGAGGTGGGAGGTAAGCTAGCCCCTGGAGGCCATACCCATAGTTCAGGGGTTAGCAGAGAAAATCTGCAGAGGTCTGTTTCTGGCAGCACTAATCTACTTTAGAGAAGACGATGGGCACTCTACATGGAGTTTACTTTCTTTGTGGAAAAAGTAAGCCACTGGGCAAGAAAGTTGGGCTCTTGCCTCAACTGCTGATAGTATGCTGCCCAAATTGGACAAACACGATACAAAAGAGTGACTGTCAAACATCACCAAGACAAGGCAGGACAATCCTTTCAAAACCCTCCTTCACAGAAAAGTATGTTGAATAATCTAGGCCTGTAGAGGAACAGCCGGCTGTTTCTGTCGTTTTTGTTTGCATTTCCTGCTTGCTCAGGTAATATCTCCTGTCCAGGTCACTGAAGGAGTTGAAGACTAGATAGTTATAGTTTTTCGTGTTACAAAATTCAGAAAAGCAGCTCACTAAGAGTGTTAAAGTGCATAGGGTTGAGAGATATTAAAAGATAGTTTTGGTAATGCAAGGTAGAACAGAAAATGAATTAGGTACTACCTTTTGTACTCAACAAAATAGGATAGATAATGAAGAATTTTCTCTGAATTTGTCAAATATTTATGGACTAGACACTGTTGATATATTTATTTCCTGT
>NW_026073303.1:0-1939 GCF_014885135.2 Alexandromys fortis
GGAATAATATAATTGTATTTCAGTTTTTCCATCTATAAAATGGGCATAACCTTACAGTATAGTGCTCAAACTTCATAAAAATGCTCAAAATAGAGCGCATTGCTATGGTTAAAAAGTGAAAACTAGTGGCTTCCGTGGAGGGAGATAGTGCTGCTCTTCCCGACCACTGAGCAAAGTCTGCAGACTTTTTGGACTGTTGAATTGCTGAGTGGGGGAGGCTACTACTTGGATTTATTAAGCAGAGGCCAGGAGGAGGGTCTTCAAAGTTATAAGGCCTAATTACAGCCCCACAGCAAAGAACTATCAAGACCAGATATTGATTATGCCAGCATTTGGAAAACCCTTGTATGCCGTTACTCTTATTATTAAAGTGTAATTTTTTTAAAATATTTATTTATTTATTATGTATACAATATTCTGTCTGCGTGTACGACTGCAGGTCAGAAGAGGGCATCAGACCCCATTACAGATGGTTGTGAGCCACCATGTGGTTGCTGGGAATTGAACTCAGGACCTTTGGAAGGACAGGCAATGCTCTTAACCTCTGAGCCATCTCTCCAGCCCTCCAAGGGCATTTTAAATGAGGAAAAATCCACAGTTTAATTTTTCTCTGCCATGCTAACAGATACCTACTGACAGCCAATTAGCTCAAGGTCATGTTCACTGCCAAATACTACTTGTGAGAGCTGCCAGCTCCGAGGGCCCCACAGTGTCCACTATCAACTCCGTCTCCTCTGAGACTCTCTCTCATCAGGCCTACCATGGAGCACAGGGTCCAGATGCTCTATACAAGATGGCAGCTGAAGACCATGATGTCACCAACAACTGGAACTCTGGGAAAAAGTGCCTGCCCTGGACAGATCCAGAGCTCACCAGCTTTTCCTCTGGTCCCAGTTTTGACTCAAATCAGATGTGGCTTTGGAAAACCATGCTAGTTTAGCTGAATCCAGGTCTTCATTCCTTCCATCCCTTTTGGCTTTGAGAGTCGGAAAGGCCCTTAGAGACCATCTCTGTTTAAACCTCCCCTCCGAGCCACTTCGTAAGCCCCAGAGACTGGTGCTCACCTGCTCCAATAAGCCACACAAAGGAGAGGAGTGGTCATACTGAGCAAGTCTGCTCATGTTTTCCTGTGAGGATGAATGTCTTATAGAGCACTCTTTCCAAGACTTCCTTGCCCCAGGCAATGTACTGAGTTGTTTCTCTGATCTGTGGAAGTTCAAACTCCTCATCTTCCTGGATCCCTGTTCCTGCCATGCTGAAAATGCAGGGCTTGAGGGACTACTTTTCTCCAGACGGACCTTGTTTGACCATGGCCAAGCTCATCAGGGCTTCTGCTCTCCTGTGAGAATTTGTATGTATTTGTAATATGACTGGGCCCTCGTTAGATTTTCACAACTATATCTCACTATTAGTTTCTTCTGAACTTTCAACTAATTCAAACCCTTAACCCTTCACTTGACTTTTTAAAAATGTGGCCTGGGTGGTAATGGTGCATGCCTTTAATTCTAGCACTCGGGAGGCAGAGACAAGTGGATCTCTGGGAGTTCGAGGTCAGCCTGGTCTACAGAGTGAGCTCCAGGACAGGCGCCAAAGTTACAGAGAAACCCTGTCTCAAAAAACCAAGAAAAAGAATGTGACTGTGGATGTGGATGCATGCCACGTGTGCAGACCCCCTCGGAGTCAGATGACGGTGTCTGATAGTCTGGAGCTGGAGTGGCTGTTTGCTGCCCGATGTGTGTGCTAGGAACTACGCTCCAGACTTTTGCTACAGCGGCAAACTTTCTTAACCACTGAGCTCTCTCGCCAGTACTGACCTTGTTTTTTTATGTATGTATGTATGTATGTATGTATGTATGTATGTATGTATGTATGTATCTATCTATCTATCTATCTATCTATCTATCTATCTATCTATCTATCTATCTATCTATCTATCTAT
>NW_026073304.1:0-1915 GCF_014885135.2 Alexandromys fortis
TTAGGCGAAGCCTGCTGGAGAAGGGCGACATCCCGGAAGACCGCGCCTCATCTCAACCCGGCCCCTCTAAGCACACAGGCTATGCCCAGGCCCCACAGGCCCTGGCCCGACCCCTTCAGAGAGCACATATCTCCGGGTTGCCTGGCGGTCTGGCAATCGCCCCAGAACCATTGAGGTGGGGAGAGGGTGTGAGGGAAGAGAAGCCGCTGTAACAGGGTCCCAACCTTCGAAGTGTTGAGGCATGTCTGCAAGACTGGTGTACAACTGGGGAGAGAATGTGCGTTTGGCGGAGCAAGAGGGCCTGTGTGGAGCATACAGAAAGCTGAGTCTGCCAGATACTTTGTCTTTGGGCTAGGTCAGGGACCGGTACTCTGCATGGGCTTCAGAAAACATCTGTCCCCTGTAGAATGCTGGGAAGGAAGAAACGGTAAAAGAATGTAAGCGAGAGATCTGGATGGAATTCGCGAGACTACTGTTTGTTTGAAACCCAGCATGTCACTAGTTAGCTCGAGTTGCCCTCAGTCGTGATCCCTGCTACCCCAGGTTGATGGGTAGGGATGACTTCCGTGTCCCCTGACTTCAGAAAGACAGAATGATTTCATGAGCAGGTGTGGGAGTGCTCTGCGTGACTAAAGGATAATCTTTTGAAAGGGAGAGCAAGGTGGTGGTAAATATTAAAGTGTGTTGTGATGGAAACTCGAAGGGAGAATGAAAGGAAATTGAAAACTGGGCATCCATGAAACTACTGAGTAATTGCTGACTATTTTCCCATGTGTGGGGTGAAGGGATGGAGGGCACATCAGAAGACAGCTGTCAGCTTCTGGGCTTTGGTGTGATCGTCGAGGGAGGCCTGGGGCTTCCTGTGTGAAGGTGTTGTGAGTCTGAGGAGATCGACCCTGTAAAGGAGCCAATGCCAGGAAATTCTTGGGGGTGATGGTGAGGGCAGGTGCTGGGGGACTGGACAACCCGTGAGGGTGGAGACTCTGTAAGCACAAAAGGGAGACAAGGGCCAAGGGAAACCATGGCAGGACAGATTGGTAGTAGTAGTAATAGTGGAAGGCCTGTTAGAGAACATTCTAGCCACCAGAGAGGCGTTATTTTTGTTTGTTTATTTGTTTGCTTTGTCTTATTTTCTTCTTGCTAAGATAAGAGCAGTTACTCTTTTTCTTTCCAAAATTTTTATTACATTTTAAAATGTATTTTTACATACCAACCATAGTGTCCCCTTCCTCCACTCCTCCCACTCCCTACCATCAACTCCTTTCTACCCACACCAATCCACACCTCAGAAAGTGTAAATGCTCCCATGGGAGTCAACCAAACATGGCCCAACAAGTTGAGGCTGGACCAAGTCCCTGCCCCTTTTTATCAAGGGTGGGTGAGGTAGCCCATTTTAGGGAATAGTTTCCCAAGAGCCAGCTTACGTGCCCATGACAGATCCTGGTCCCATGGTTATGGGCCCTACATACACACCAAATTACACAACTGTCACTCACATGCAGAGGGTCTAGGTCAGTCCCCTGGCAGACCCCTACCTGTTGGTCCGGTGTCTGTGGGCTCCCAGAAGCTAGGCTCACAGTCTGTGTGGGTTTTTCCATCATGATCTTGACCCCTCACACACACACACCTTGCTCATATGATCCCCTCCTCCTCTCATCAGCTGGACTCCCACAGCTCAGCCAAGTGCTTGGCTGTGGATCTCTGCATCTGCGTCCATCAGTTACTGGATGAAGGTTCTATGATGGCAATTAGGGCGGCTATCAATCTGGTTATGAGGGGAGGCCAGTCCAGGCACCCTCTCCACTATTGCTAGGAGTCTTATCTAGGGTGATCCTTATGAATTCCTGGAAGGTTTCCTGGTACCAGGTTTCTCCCTAACATCATAATGCTACCGTTTTCATTGGAAGAAGCAGTT
>NW_026073305.1:0-1936 GCF_014885135.2 Alexandromys fortis
AAAAAACTCACCAACAACACAACTTCTGTTTTTGTTTTTTGTTTTGTTTTGTTTTTCTTCAACACAAGGTTTCTTTGTGTAACAGCCCCGGCTGTCCTACAACTCACTCTGCAGACCAGGCTGGTCTCGAACTCAAAGAAATCCACCTGCCTCTGCCTCCCGAGTGCTGAGGTTAAAGGCACATGCCACCACTGCGGTACCAGCAACAACATCATTTTTTTTTAAAATAAATAGTTTTCAAAAAATAAGAGTTTTCCAGTTTTCCAGACGTGAATCTATTTTTCCAGAAACTTTAGAAATACACTGTCAGACTTTCGTTGTTTGGTACCGCAGAACACACTCAGGGTCTTGGTCAGGCATTGACAACCCACACTACCGACCCATAGAATTTCATTCTCACTCAAAGCCTTGGTAGCATGGTAGCCTCTTTCCTGACTGTAAAGCTCACTCCAGACACATGGTGACAGTGTTCAGGTAGGTGTTCCCCAATCCAGACACGTGGTAACAGTGTTCAGGTAAGTGTCCCCCAATCCAGACACGTGGTAACAGTGTTCAGGTAAGTGTCCCCCAATCCAGACACATGGTGACAGTGTTCAGGTAGGTGTTCCCCAATCCAGACACATGGTGACAGTGTTCAGGTAGGTGTCCCCCAATCCAGACACGTGGTAACAGTGTTCAGGTGAGAGCTCAATCACACCTTAATATGTTTGACTGTACTGTAGCTGAGCTTGAATGCAAAGAAGGAAAACTAGATACAAAAATAAATTTTATAGGAAAATATATGAATAAATACTGATTTTTAAACAACTTACACTAATACATTTGGGGGGAGGGGATAAAAATAGCCAGTCAGTTTCCATGGCAACAGAATGAACGAATACTCCATAGGTATTCGCAACAAAGGTTTTTGGGGGTTTTGTTTTGTTTTGTTTTTTAAGAAAAAAAAACATTAGGGGAAAGCTGGCAACAGGCGCCAAGGAGACAGGCTTGTCGCATCATGTGACCTGTCCTGTTCAATTCTCCCACCCTGTTTCTGTCTTCACAGGTGTCTCTGGTGATGTTTACTAGGTATCAGCAGGATCATAGTTAATCTTCCCTACAGCCTTGTTAGCTCCATTAGAAGTCAAGAAACCTAAGTCGAGCTGGCTTTTAATCCACGCACTGAGTAGGCAGAGGCATATGGATCTCTCTGAGTTCAAGGCCAGCCTGGCCTACATAGTGAGACCAGACCAGGGTTATGCAGAGAGCCACAGCCTCAAATGAGACCTAAATTAAGAAAGTTTGAAGTAGTTTGTCCAAGCAAATACTGCCTCAGATCCTGGGATCCACCTGACTCTGAAGCTCAGCTCTTACCTGGCAGGCAGAGCTTCTTCAACAGCAGTGTCTGTCAGAGGAAGGCTTCCAGACTGCAGGCCTGGAGTGAGCAGAAGCACGGGAAGAAAACCCTGACCCTCTCCAAACCTAGGCTCCATGGGGAAATCACTGCTTCTTATGGAACACGAGAATTCCAGGGCTGGGGATGTAGCTCAGTTGATGTAGCGCTTACCTAGTTCAGCTACCAGCACCATAAACACCGGGTGTTTATAAAAACTGGGAAGTGGAGACAGGAAGATTACAAATTCAAGCTCATCCTCAGCTACACAGCAAGTTCAAGGCCCACCTGAGCCACAAGAGACCTTTTCTTGAAATATAAGGATCATATCCATGGACTTAGGGTGCAGCTGAACAGAGAAATGCATGCTTGGAACAGACGGGGCACCACAGAAAACTAAAGGAAATAAGAATTCTAATTGAGCTGGGCGATGGTGGCGCACGCCTTTAATCCCAGCACTCGGGAGGCAGAGGCAGGCGGATCTCTGTGAGTTCGAGACCAGCCTGGTCTACAAGAGCTAGTTCCAGGACAGGCTCCAAAACCACAGAGAAACCCTGTCTCGAA
>NW_026073306.1:0-1879 GCF_014885135.2 Alexandromys fortis
AAGAGAAAGAGAGTATCTCAGTTAAAGAATTGTCTTTATAAGAGTTGGTTTGGAGGCACGCCTGTTAGGAATTTTCTTTTATATTTATTTGTTTATTTATTTACTTATTTAATTGCTTTATTTTACACTCCTATTGCAGTTTTCCTTTCTCTTCTTCTCCTGTTGCCTACCACCACCTCCTCCCTTATTTCCCTCTCAATCCACTCCTTTGTTTCTGTTCAGAGCTCCCATCAGGATCAACAAAGCATGGCATATCAAGTATGCTAAGACTAAGCACTTCCCCTATGTGGGCAGGGCTATGCAATCCAGGACTAGGTTAGGTTCCCAAGAGCCAGATAAAGTGTTATAGACAACTCCTGTTTCCATTGTTAGCAGTCCCATAAATAGACCAAGCTACACAACTGTCACATGTATGTAGAGTGTCTAAGTCGTCGGTCACAAGCAGGCTCACTGTTTGTTGGTTCAGACTCTGTGATTTGCTATGAGCCAGGTTAGTCGTTTTTGTAGACTTTCTTGCGATGTCCTTGAACCCTCTGACTCCTCCAATCATTTTCCCATTTTTTATAGCAGAATTCCCCAAACTTGGCCTTATGTTTCCTTGTGGGTCTTTGCATCTATCAGTTACTAGATAAATGCTCTCTGGTGACAATTGAGGTAGTCACCTGTACGATCACAGGAGATAGCTTTCTTCTAGAACCCAGAACCACAAGCCCAGGAATACCACTACCCACAACATGCTGGACCCTCACTCCATCAATCACTCATTTAAAAAAAAATGCCTTCTATCAGGATCTTATGGAGGCATTTCTCAACTGAGGCTTCCTCCTTTCATGTCCCTCCTTGGGTGTCAAGTTGTCTTTAGACTAGCCAGCAGACTAACAAACCAGAGGGAGACTAATAGAAGTATCACTCTGCGATCTCAGCTTCAGTTCTTCCTTCAGTTTACCAGTTGAGTTATTGCCTTGACTTGTCTCAGTGACAGACTATGTAATGGAAATAGGAATTAAAGAAACCCTTTGCCCCAAGTTGCTTTTGGTCCTCGAGTTCATCACAGTTGCCAGAAGGCACACTAGAGTGAGCTGTTCATTTTGAAATGATAATTCTGTGATTGTTACACTAATCATAAACCCAGGCAGTGAGGCTGTGGAGATTGGGAGGAGACTAGATTGCTAGACTGATCAATTGTCTGGAGAGAGCATGCTGAAAGGTGGCATTTGGAACCATGCCATGAGTGCCCAGCTAAGAAAGAGTGTATGTGTTGTTTCTGACCTAAGCTGATTCAAGAAATGAGAGACTGGGAAGATGCAAATTATGACTTATTTTGAGCTTCCAGGAATCCAGGTTTTGATCGTTTAGTAGTATTTTCCTGTATTTACAGGACGGTTTGGACCTCTTGCTGCCTTCAGTGAGCTTTAGATTCTATTAAGCTGTCTCAGTTCAGATTTTCTATGCAATTGCAACTTTTGTAAAAAATAAATTAATTTATGTCTTTTACACCCCAGGTATAGTTTCCTCTCCCTCTTCTCCTCCCAGTCCCTCCCACTACCCTTCCTCTTATTTCTACCCCTCAACCCATTTCTCTTCTGTTTCTGTTTAGGAAAGGGCAGGTCTCCCATGAGAATCCATAAAACATGACATATCAAGCTGCAGTAAAACTAAGCCAGATAACTATGCTATAATTCACAGACCCAGTGAAACTAGGCAGCAATTGCAACTTTTAACAGCTTCCCTTGGTCAAGAATTTCAGTTCTATTGAATTTTCTCTCATTTTCTATAGTTGGTTACGTCTTTGTTTTCCTTTGAGTTTAATTATTGATCTATAAATTATGTTTAATGGTAAACTATAACTGACTTTCTTGGAAAAAGGAAAAAATAAATA
>NW_026073307.1:0-1939 GCF_014885135.2 Alexandromys fortis
CCCAGAATTCTCTTCTGTCTACTCCGCCTACCTAATTTTCTGTCCTATGAGGGCCGAGGCAGTTTCTTTATTATTACAAGACCCACCTCCATCAACTTTTTCTTTTTTAAACTTTATTATATTAAAAAAAAAATCACACACCAAAATTAACCGGGCTCAAAGACTGTACAACTCAACTTGTATACATACAGTTGGAGTAGCTATTGAAAACAGAAGCTGTAGAACTTTCCATTGGGTGTTGTTTGGTTTGGTTTGGGTTTTTGTTTCTTGAGACAGAGTTTTGAGCCTGCCCTGGAATTCACTCTGTAGACCAGGCTAGACTTGAACTTACAGAGATCCACCTGTCTCTGCCTCCCAAGTGCTGGGATTAAAGACATGTGCCACCACTGCCCAGCTCCCATTGGGTCTTATACTTTTACTGTTAAATATATTTTTATACATTTATCTACCATGGAAAATAAAAAATTCACGACAGAGTTAGAACTAGAAAGTATTGTAAAAATCACCACTAATTTCATCAGAAAAGCCTTCAAGCCTTAAGAATTGATCCAGGGGCTGGAGAGATGACACAACGGTTAGACACACTGGCTGATTTTTCCAGAGGACCTGGGTTCAATTCCCAGCACCCACATAGCAGCTCACAACTGGCTGTAAACTTGTTCCAGAGGCTCTAACACCTCACACAGGTATACATGCAGGCAATATATCAAAATACATAAAATAAAAATAAATTAAAAAAAGAATTGTTTTCTAAAATTTCTAATTTTTTAAAGTTTTATTTATTTATTATGTATACAATATCTGCCTGCATATACACCTGCATATCAGAAGAGGCCACTATATCTCATCATAGATGGTTGTGAGCCACCATGTGGTTGCTGGGAATTGAACTCAGGATCCTCTGAAAGATCAGTCAGTGCTCTTAACCTCTGAGCCATCTCTCCAGCCCCTAAAATTTCTAATTTTTACTTATAAGCTCAATGGTAATTACTGTGAGTTGTTTTCCTTGAAATGGCAGCCTTTCTTCATTTTCAAAATATATCTGCCTGGCCGGGCGGTGGTGGCGCACACCTTAAATCCCAGCACTCAGGAGGCAGAGGCAGGCGGATCTCCGTGAGTTCGAGGCCAGCCTGGTCTACAAGAGCTAGTTCCGGGACAGGCTCCAAAGCTACAGAGAAACCCTGTCTCGAAAAACCAAAAAAAGAAAAGAAAAAGAAAATACCTGCCTGGTGTCTGCTGCTGGACAATAGTTTAGCATATATTCATATGAAAATGTGATTCGTGAAAAGGATGGCTAAGGTTGTAGCTCAAATTTCCTGTCTAGACTTTGTCCTGAGGCAGTAATCGACCACTGATAGACAGGACAAGTATTTTATGTCTCATTTTATCACTGCTGGTTTATTTTCTGTCAGCTTGACACAGCTAGGGTCATCTGGAAGAAGGAACTCAATTGAGACAATGCCTCCATCAGATTGGCCTGTAGACAAGGGCATTGAAATGATCAATGATTGATGTGGGAGGGTCATCCACTGTTCTTGGCACAGCCATTGAGCAGGCGGTCCTGTGTTGTCTAAGAGAGCGGGTTGAGCAAACTCTGAACATCAAGCCTGGAAGCAGCACCCTCTGTGGCCTCTTCTGCCCTGCCTTCCATCAGTGCTGGGTTGTGACCTGGGAGTTGGAAGCTGAAATAAGCCTTTCTTCATTGAGCTGCTTTTGGCCGTGGCCTTTATCGCAGCAGTAAAAGCCAACCAGGACAGTCATGGGGTATCTTCCAAATTAATTTTTTGTGTATGGGTGTGTTGCCTGCTTATATGTTTGAGCTTTTTTTGTGTTTTTTTGTTTTGTTTTGTTTTTCGAGACAGGGTTTCTCTGTGGCTTTGGAGCCTGTCCTGGAACTAGCTCTGTAGACCAGGCTGGTCTCGAACTCACAGAGATCCGC
>NW_026073308.1:0-1934 GCF_014885135.2 Alexandromys fortis
CATAATTGTTATTAAGTATCTTTAGCAACAGATACTAAATTGTCAACATCTTGAACAATATATTAAGGTAATATTTTCATAACCCTATGAATTATAACTTTATTCATTTTTCTTTCTTTATGATTTTAAGTTGATATGGGTGCTTTTCTTTGTATGTATATCTGTGCAACACTGCTATCTGTGGTGACAATGGATGCATATCTGGTAAAGTAATTGCTAACTAGAGGAACATTGCTTGGTCCTGTAAACTCTTTCATATTTTACTCAAAGCAAAGCATGTATGTCTAGCAACCTTATCTCTTTGGGGAGGAAATATGGGTAGTAAAATAATGGCTTTTTGATATTTATAAATGATTAATTCCATAGTGGGTCTAATGTATGCTGTAAGCGTGAATTCTGATGTGAATGGTTATAAGATATCTAATTCAAACTTCTCCAGTATTATGTGGGTCAAAATTTAAATGAGTTAATTTCAGGAAAAATCATCAAGCTAGATCTTAAGTTGTATTACAAATTCCAGATAGCATAAAATCTACAAAATAATATTATATCTCAGAGTGATGAGGAGAATTACTCTCAGGAAATAAAACATATGAACTGAAGGTATAGCCACTAACCGACATATCCATTCAGGGAGCAACAATGATTATTCAAGTATGCACTTTCCAAGCCAAATTGAGCATTGCAAAAATATCTATTGGAGGATACAGAAGATTATGAACCCTGCAACCAGTGCTGATGTCCCATGTAGCCAAATTTCATGCAAAAACAAATTAACAAAAAATAAGTCTTCAAGCAAACACAACTACAAATATTATAGTCATAGTCTATAATGAGAGTACGTTCAATGACATACTAGAAAGATACAAAAAAGGATAGTAACAAAATTCAAGAACATCAAACAAGACATAAATCACTTATAAAAAGGCAATGAAATCATAAATACCATACCATAAGGAACTGAGTGAGCATGTGATAGATACTTTCCAAATGGTAGAAAAATTATAAAAAATATTCAGGCTAAAATATGTAAAGGAAACAAAAAAGAAATCCAATAAATATCTCAAAAGTTTTTCTCATAAGGGAAAACTTCAAGCTGAGTACAGGATGGCAAGGCTCAGAGACAAGCAGAAGAATTAGAACACTGAAACTATGACAGCTAAATGTAAAAGCATTGAAATACATATGTAACAAAAAGGATGTGGTTAAATTATCAAAGTTATTAAAACTGGACAGAAGAAGGACTAATGAACATCAACAATATGTTCAATATAAGGCAACAGTAATTTCACAAAATTCAATGAGATACATAGCCATCTAAAGACAGAAGGCATTTATAAACACATATTATCAGAAAAATCCTTCCTATGACATATTTTACACAGATTTGTATTATAATGGCACAGAATGGAAATTGAAGGGTGCAGAAAAGAAATCCTTTTCATAGAAAGACCTCTTAAAAACAACAGAAGATTCCTTAATGGATTCCTTTAAAAGGGCAGAGTGTAAGTGATGCAATGCAAGGACTTAGAGATATGTTTGCAAAATCATGTTACTATACCCAACAAAGTTATCTTTTATAATCAAAAGATTCTTTGGTAGCTCTTCAAGGGAATAAATTTGACTACATCTTGAATTTATAAAAACCCCAAAATGGAGAGCACACTTGTGAGTAATTTTTGCTTAATTTGAAGTATGAAGATACAATTGAGACCCGGAGTGTTGAGATAGAAAGATATGCTTTATATCAGGTTTTGATAATATTCTATACTCCCAGAACTCAGAGGACAGAAGTTGGACCACTTGGTTGGAGGGAACCTCTTCTACATAGCCAGTTCCAGGACAAGGGCTAGAAAAAAAAATGTCTCTAAAATAAATCAGAGAATTGAAAGAAAGAAAGAAAGAAAGAAAGAAAGAAAGAAAGAAAGAAAGAA
>NW_026073309.1:0-1897 GCF_014885135.2 Alexandromys fortis
ACAACCAGGACTATTTAGTGAATCTCTCTCTCTCTCTCTCTCTCTCTCTCTCTCTCTCTCTCTCTCTCTCTCTCTCTCTCTCGTATATGTGTATATACATATATATGTATCTATTCAAGTGTGGTCACATAAGCATTAACTAGATAATCTAAATTCTAACCTTTACCCAGGACCACTTAAGCCTGAGAACTGTTATCTGATTTTATGCTACAAATCAAGAAAGGAGTTTGAGAGTTCTGGAGGGAGGAGGCTGTTTATTTTGTGGGTCTCGTCTCAAAGTCCTTCCAGACCGCGGTAATCAGTGGCTGTGCTGATAGCAGGCCAAGACTGTGGCCCTCTTGAAGCTATAGGCAGAGAACGTAGGTGACAGTGTAGCCTCAACTGTAGACATTGGGGGACAGGAAAATTAACTCTCCACCACAAGTCACAGTGTAAGCGATTATTAGTTTTTTTTAAAAAAAGAAGCTTCAAAGCAAGATTAGAGATTGGATCTAGGTAGAATTAGCAATGATAGTCAACCTTTTCTGTAATTTACAGTGGGGAAAAAGAAATGTCCCCAAAGTGATGGTTAGTAAAATGGAGTAAAGAGAGAAATCTCTAGAGACCTCAGGATAATAAGCATGGTTTAACACAAGGTGACAGTGTTCATTTCTATGGCATTGCTGGCTAAACAAGCTTTTGTAGACCCGCTAGGAATATAATCACGATTTCCATGGGACGTTGTGGACCACAGCCACTAATCAGTTTAGACCTGCGCTCCTGAGTCCTCAGCACGCCATTCTGATAGACTGCCAGAGTTCAGAGTTAGGCGGGGCAGTGCAGGAGCAAACCCACTGGCTCAGGATAAAAGGAGGAACTCAGAGAAGACTGTCCGAGACAGAACGGTCGTACTGCAGAAGAAAAGGGAAAACCTCTGTGACTCAAATTAGACTGTTTATCTTTACTCTATATGCTTTGCGGCTCCTGGCTGTTATGTGGTCTTATAGACATTTGCATTTCGTTTTATTCTTGTTTTTTCTCTATGAGAGACCCTGTCTCTCAAACTGGCCTGGGATTAACTGTGTAAACCGGACTGGCCAGGAAATTGTGGCCATCTCAGTCCCAGCCTTCGAAGTGCTATGATAGAGGCATAATCCACCCTGTCTGGCTGTGTTTTAGACTTAGAACCAGAAGGCGGGCCAGTGCCATGGCTCAGCAGAGAATACTTACTGGGCAACCTAGCTTCTCGGGCTCCACAGAGCTTTCCCCTGGCTTCACACCTGCACAGTCAGCCTCCTCCACCACCACACAGATAGCTAATAATCCCTTTCAAATCAGAATAAGAAAGACATGAGCAGGGGCTGGAGAGAGGCCTCCGTGGTTAAGAGTACTGACTGCTCTTCCAGAGGACCTGGGTTCAATTCCCACACAGGGCAGCTCACAGTGATCTGTAAGTCCAAAATCTGCTGTCCTCACACAGATATACACACAGGCAGAATACCAGTGCACATAAGATAAAAATAAAGTATAGTTAAAAAAGAAATGAGACAAAAGCAGGTAAAATCCGCCCTGCCCTCCTATTTGCTGGTACTTTTTTTTTTCACTTATTGTGGTGTTTTCGTCTCTGCCATGAGGCCCCATGGCAGAACATCACTCGGCATAACCAAGGCCTAGAGTTTGGTCCCCAGCACTGGAGGGAAAAAAGTATTAACATATCACATGTATGGGTGTGCCTGAACTGGGACCAAAAAGAAAAAAAAAAAAAAGAAAAGAAGAAACGTGAAGTGAAACAGTGCTGCTGTGTTTTTAAAGGTGAAATGTGTGGTATCTTCTGTCACTGAGCAGTGAGCAAGAAAGGTAGGTGGGTGGATAGATAGATAGATAGATAGATAGATAGATAGATAGATAGATAGATAGA
>NW_026073310.1:0-1894 GCF_014885135.2 Alexandromys fortis
AGAGAGAGAGAGAGAGAGAGAGAGAGAGAGAGAGAGAGAGAGAGAGAGAGAGAGTTCTTAGAATCTGGGTGCAAGTCAGGGACTTTTGAGGGAGCAGCCCCAAGCCAGAGACCTCTCTGTGACTGGCTCAAGCCAGTGACCTCTGCAGGAGCAGAACCAAGCCAGGGACATCTGCGGGATCAAGCCTTAACAAGTAACCTCTGATGGAGCATGGCAAAAACAGCAACTTCAGTGGGAGAAGTCCCGAGCAAGCAATCTCTGTAGGAGTAGGCCCTAATGATCTCTGGGATTGCAGAGCAACACCTTGGAGTGATGAGCAACTTCTGGGAACACTGAGTTACCCCCAGGTTACTGGAACCATGACTCTGACTACAACACGAGGAGCAAACACCTGAGTCTTGTATCCTCTGGTACCTGGAAGATTGATCACCATACCCACAGACAGCCACAACTACATGAATCAGAGAAAACGAGGGGTAGACAAGATAAGAAAACACTCAACATCACAAAGAGCAACACGACAACAAATAAAACTAGTAGCTACAATAGCAAGACTTGAATCCCCCCAAATATAGATGAAGCAGAAGAATATGACCTAAAAATAATTTTAGGAGAATGTTTGAGACCATTAAAGAGGAAGTGAAAAATTCCCTCAAAATAATGGAGAAAATGACAAACATAAAATTGTAAGAAATCAACAAGTTATTGAAAAAAAAAGAGCAATCACACAGATGGAGGAAACAATTCAAGACTTGAAAACGGAAATAGAGACAATTAGAGAAACATGAAATGAGGGAGTCCTGTAAGTGGGAATATGAGAAATCAACCAGGAACCACAAATGCAAGCATAAACAGCAAAATACAAGAGATGGGAGGGAATATTTCAAGCACTGAAGATACACTAGAGGAAATAGACTCCTCTGTCAAAGAAAACATTAAATTAAAGAAAAGCTTAACACAAAATATCCAGGAAATATGGGACACCACAAAAAGACCAAATTTAAGAATAATAGAGTTAAAAGAAAGAAAAGAAGTTCAAATCAAATGCACAGAAAATGTATTCAACAAAACCATAGGGGGGGAAAAAAACCTTTTCCAATCTAAAGAAAGATATGCAAAAGTAATGAACAGAAGCTTGCAGAACACCAAACAGACTGGATCCAAAATAATGTCTCCTTGCCACATAATAATCAAAACATTAACATATAGAATACAGAAAAAATATTAAGAGCTGCAAAGAAAAAAGGCCAAGTAACATATGAAGGCAAACCTATCAGTATTACACCTGACTTCTCAATGGAAACAATGAAAGCAGGAAAATCCTGGTTTATGCAGACAGTAAGAAACAAAGTTGCCAGCATAAACTACTCTATACAGCAAAACTTTCAATCACCATAGATGGACAAAACAAGATATTCCATGACAAAACCAGATTTAATCAATACCTAGCCACAAACCCAGTCCTACGCAAAGTACTAGAAGGAATAATCCAACTCAAGAAAGTTAGTAACATCCCCCAAAATACAGACAATAGAGGATCTCTCAGCAGCAAATCTCAAAGAAGGGAAACACACACACAATAACATCATCAACACCCAAAGCTAAAATGACAGGAGCTCATTCAGAGGGACTAGTGTGGTGCTATGTTTGTTCCTTCTAAATGTGGTTGACAGTTGGAGCAGACTGAGGGGTCACTGATAGTGACACTGGGATTTATCTCTACTACATGTACTAGCTTTTTGGGATCCTATTCTCTTTGGATGTATACCTTGCTCAGCCTAGATATAGTAGGGAGGGCCTTGAACCTTCCAAAAAGCAAAGTGCCTTATGTTCTCCTAGATTTAGTGGGGGTAGGGTGGGAGGGTATGTGGAGGGAAAGGGAGGGAGTAGGAAT
>NW_026073311.1:0-1940 GCF_014885135.2 Alexandromys fortis
ATAATTATATTGTTAGAGATATTCTGTATAAATGATCTTAATCTATTTTATTATTTTACTTGAAGTTTACTGAATGTGTTATGTTATAGATTCAAAACATCTTGCTTTTCTTCCAAACTGTATGTGAAAGATAAGAAACAAATATATTTTTCAGCAGAACACAGATCTCTAAGACCCTACAACAATGGATATAATTTCCAAGTGTTAAATAATATTAATACATATGTTAAATTATTTTTATTTTAATTAAATCAGAACTGCACTATTTCCTCTTTCCTTTCCTCTAACCCATGTCTCACTACCACTACCCCCCTCAAATTCATGACTTCTTTTTTCAGTATTTTCAAGGGAGGTAGAAATGAAAAAACCTGTCTGTCTTATGGTCTTCTTCTTATCTGAAAAGCCCTTCACTTTGCAAGCACAACAATTAAGAAGAGTAACATGATATCTACAGGATAAAAACAGCTCTTCATACAGGAGAAGCCACATCATCAAAGGCATCCCCAGACCAGTCAATGAGCTCTCTCTAACGTAAGCAGTAAGAATGTACACACAAGAGTTGCTTTAGTCAGAAGAAAGCACACTTGATCTTACCATGTTAGCTTACACTGCCACAATCCAAATGGTATCCGTAAAAATCTATACAAAATTCCAACTGGTCTGGTTATTTTTCTGTTTGAAATTTTTGTAACTTTACTTAAGGCTAGAATGTAGAATATATATTTTTATTTCTGACAGGACCCGGTAAAATAACATTACAGGAATTTAAAAAAAAAAGAAGATCACAACAGATGGAAGATGGGACACCAATAGATAAGAAATTTCAACAAATTAAGGTGATCTGAGAAAAGGAATTGCTGAAGGCACCCAGAAGATCTTGACCCCAAGTAGTTGGGACCATTATTCTCTGAAACCACAGAGGAACTCATGGCTTAGAGACTGCAATGAGATGGCAGGGCTGACAACTAGGAGAGTTCTGAATATTTGTACGAGGAAAGGCATTGCCATTCACAGAGGTAAACTATGAAAGCATTCACCAGACCAGAGAAACTAAAACTATTTTCTTCCGCTTTTCTCAATTAACATTTTTTGGTAGTATACTTAAGAGTGATGTTATCTGAGTTAAGTAGTTTTAAGTATGTTGAGTGGATCTTTAAGCACCCCACAGTGAACACACTGGTGGACATGTACTTTTCTGGTGAACTCAAAGGTGCTAGATCCCTGATGCAAAGAGAAGCATTTCTCATGTTCATTCTAGTTTATATTTTCATTTAAATCTTTAGGTTAAGTTTAAGCTTTTTAAAAGTTAGTTTTGAGAATTGAGACACAATACTAATACTGTAGGAATTGGTGAGGCCTTGACTTAAAGCTTTCTTTGTACTGTGATTTCCTTTTGGGTGTATTTTGCTAAGTGAAACCTCTTAAATTTTTTGTTAACTAAATTTTTTTTCCCTTAAAATAAAGACTTTTTCACAATGAAAAAAAAAAAAGAATATGAGATGCAGCACTGAGGGCTATACTCCACTTCCTGTAGTGCCTGATTCCCCTGTCCAGAAATCCTAAACCTGCCTTTAAAGGTTACATGGTGAATGATTTGTTACCTGGAATCCTACAGTAAGTAGTGCTAAAATGAAAAGTGATAATTGTAAATATGACAATTGTTAAGATTATAAAAAGAAATTCGTATTAGATTTATGAAATATCAAGTTTTTATGCAGTGTCTCATGAAGATGTGTTAGCCCAAAATAGCACTTTAAAATGTGTTTTCTCCTTTTTGAGTAAGGAAATGCACACACCCCCTACATTTTTTGTGTTCTCCAGTAAACCTTAAAAACTCAGATATGAGCCCATTTGGGTGTGGTCTCACATGATAAATTTCAGCCATAAAGCTTGCATGCTCTCTCTCTCTCTCTCTCTCTCTCTCTCTCTCTCTCTCTCTC
>NW_026073312.1:0-1884 GCF_014885135.2 Alexandromys fortis
CCTGCCTCTGCCTCCCGAGTGCTGGGATTAAAGGCATGCACCACCATTGCCCGGCGGATTGGTATTTTTTTTAAAAAATTTAATAAATTAAAAAAAATGTAGAAATGTCACACTAGCAACTTAATGTAAAACTTAAAATGTGTAGGACAAAAAGAAGCAAACTCATCCAAAAGAACTAGAGAATGGGAAATAATCAAATTGAAGGCTGAAATAGATAAAATAGAAACAGAACAATACAGAGAATAAATGAATCAAAGAGTTGACTCTATGAAAAAAAATCAACAAGATAGGCAAACCCTTATTCAAACTAGCCAAAAGGAAAAGAGAATATCCAAATTAACAAACTCAAAAAATGAAGTGGGGGATATAACAACAGACACTGTGGAAATCTAGAGAATCATTAGGTCATACATCAAAACTTGTTCTCCACAAAATTGGAAAATTTAAAAGAAAAGGACAATTTTCTGGATAGGTATCACATACCAAAATTAAATCTAGACCAGATAAACAATTTAAATAGACCTATAACCCCAAAGAAATAGAAGTACTCACCAAATATCTCCCAACCCCCAAAAAATCCAGATCCAGGAGTATGCAGTGCAAAATTCCACCAGAATTTCAAAAAAGAGCTAATACCAATACTTCTTGAGTTGTTCCACAAAATAGAAATAAAGGAACATTGCCAAACTCTTTTAAAGAGGCTACAGTTACCATGATACCAAAACCACACAAAGATGCAACTAGAAAGAGAATTACAGAATAATCTTCTTCATAACATCAATGCAAAAAATACGCAATAAAATACTGGCAAACTGAACCTAAGAACACATCAAGAAAAATCATCTACCATGATCAAGTAGGCTTCATCCCAGAGAGGCAGAGTTGGTTCAACATTTGAAAATCTGTCAATGTAATCCATCTGACAGAGGGCTGGTTCCAAAATATATTTTTTAAAAAACTTCAAGAAACTAGACATCAACAAACCAAATAATCCAATTTAAAATGAGGTACAGATGTAAATAGGGAATTCTCAACAGAAGAATCTCAAACTATCAAGAAACACCTAAATGTTCAACATGCTTAGACATCAGGAAAAGGCAAATCAAAAGGACTCTGAGATTCCATCTTACACCTGTCAAAATGACTTAAGATCAAAACCACAAGTGACAGCTCATGCTGGCAAGGATGTGAAACTAGGGTAACATTCTTCCATTGCTGGTGGGAGTGAAAACCTGTACAGCTACTTTGGAAACCAATATAGTGGTTTCTCAGAAAATTGGGAATCAATCTACCTCAAGACCCACCTGTACCAGTCCTGGGCATATATCCAAAGAATATTCCATTTTACCACAAAGACACTTGTTCAACTATGTTCATAGAAACTTTATTCATAATAGTCAGAAACTAGAAACAACCTAGATGTCACTCAACTAAAGAATGGATAAAGAAAAAGTGGTACATTTACACAATGGAGTATTATTATTCAGCTGTTAAAAACAATGACATCATGAAATTTGCTGGCAAATGGACGGAACTAGAAAAGATCCTGAGTGAGGTAACCCAAACCCAGAAAGACAATATAGTATGTACTCACTCATAAATGGGTATTAGATGTAAAGCAAAGAATAGCCGTTCTATAATCCGCAGACCCAAAGAAGCTAAGTACCAAGGAAGGCTCAAGGGGGTAAGGGAGACACATGAATCTCACTGTGAAGAAGAAAAAGAATAGACACCAAGAGCTGGGTGGTGGTGGCACATGCCTTTAATGGCAGCACTCGGGAGGCAGAGGCAGGCAGATCTCTGTGAGTTCGAGGCCAGCCTGGTCTACAAGAGCTAGTTCCAGGACAGGAACCAAAAAGCTACGGAGAAACTCTGTCTCGAAAA
>NW_026073313.1:0-1870 GCF_014885135.2 Alexandromys fortis
TCACCTTTACACAAACTTACAGAAAAAGGTCGTGTCTTCAATTGGACAAATGAATGTAACGAAGCCTTCAAAGATCTAATCACAAAATTGTGTTCCAGTCCGATTCTCGGATATCCAGACATACAAGTTAACTCACCACCTTTCATTCTGGATACAGATGCAAGTGATCTGGCCATTGGAGCCGTACTGTCTCAACGAGGAGTTGATGGAACAGAAAAAGTTATTGCGTATGGTAGCAGATGTCTAAGTAAGACAGAACGTCGTTATTGTGTCACTCGGAAGGAAATGCTCAGTCTGGTATTCTTCATGAAACACTTTCGTCATTATCTTCTGAATAAGGAGTTCATTGTTCGAACAGATCACCAATCCCTCACATGGCTACATAATTTCAAAGAAGCTGATGGACAAACGGCACGCTGGCAACAACAGATTCAAGAGTATGATTTTAAATGCTTACACCGAGAAGGTAAGAAACATGGAAATGCAGATGCAATGTCCAGAAAACCAGCCAGACCGCATGGAGACTGTCCCTCATGTGTTGCTACATGTATTGATAGTGTGGCCTTACAGCCAGATCAGAGCAATTATTGGGCTGTTGAACAATCGAAGGACCCATATATGAGTCTAATATACGATCGTCAGAAACACCGATGTAGCAAACCGTCAGCAATTGAGATGTCCGGTTGTAGTTGGGAAGCAAAATGCCTTTGGTCACAGTGGGCTACATTAAAACTGGAAAATGATGTGTTATTCTTACAATATACTCAGGATTGTCCTAAACGCTTAGTTTTACCGCTTTCGTTGGTGGAGAAAATTGTGAAGGATCTTCATCAGGAGTTGGGACATTCAGGCCAAGCTAAAACTGAAGTCGCATCCCGAAAAAGATATTGGTGGCCACGACAGAGACAAGATATTATACGGATTTGTAGAAGTTGTCCAACATGTGCCGCCTTTAAATCACCTAACCCTCTGAATAAGGCGCCATTGCAAAGCATGTCAACTGGATATCCAAACGAACGCGTTGGAGTTGATATAATTGGACCGCTCCCAGAAACCCAGCAAGGAAATCGATACATCCTAGTGATGGTGGATTATTTTACAAAATGGATTGAAGCCGTTCCATTAAGGAAAATCGACGCTGTTACAATTGCACAAACTATTTTCAATGAATGGATAGCTCGATGGGGAGCGCCTGATAATCTTCATTCAGATCAAGGTTCCAATTTTGAGAGCTGCGTTATATATGAGTTATGCAAATTATTGGGAATAACGAAAACACGAACTACAGCATACCACCCTGAAGGTAATGGTCAGGTTGAACGCTCAAATCGGACGCTGAAAAATCTTCTGAAAGCATTTACGGAATATCAGAACCATTTATTATGGGATATTAATATACCACAATGCCTAATTGCGTACCGCGCTAGTGTGCATTCATCCACTGGAGAAACGCCATTTATGATGACATTTGGACATGAAATGCAACTACCAGGAGATCTTAATTTACCAAAAGGAAGTATTAAGACGTACGCTGCTGAAGAATTTGTCACCAATCTACAACGGGGTCTAGAAATAGGCCAGGAGGTAGCCCGACAACACTTGCAGATGGCTCAAAGACATCAAAAATGTTATTATGACAAGAGAGCCCATTGCGCACCTTTTATTTCTGGAGATAAAGTTTGGCTGAAGCAAACCCTACCACCGGCTGGAATTAGCGCCAAGCTTCATCATCAATGGACAGGCCCTTTCGTCATCCTTCGAGTGATTTCTGATACAAATGCTCTCATTCGCCTATATGATAAACCGTTTTCAAACTCTTTTGTCACTCACGTTAATAGGCTGAAATTAGACGGCGGATCAGAGTCAAATG
>NW_026073314.1:0-1936 GCF_014885135.2 Alexandromys fortis
AGAAGAAGAAGAAGAAGAAGAAGAAGAAGAAGAAGAAGAAGAAGAAGAAGAAGAAGAAGAAGAAGAAGAAGAAGAAGAAGAAGAAGAAAGCCTAAGGGTTTAAAATGATGTGTAGCCTAGTACAAAAATTAATGTGGCAGACATGACAGCAGAAATGTAGGTCAGGTCTAGGCTATATCAATAAATGTTGCATCCTGAACAGGAAAGCTAATAGTTCCATCAGACTTTTCGCTGGCCAGAATAAACTGGAATGTTGTGCTCAGTCCTGGATGATCATCAAGGAAAAGGCAGCCAAGATGGTAAGGTGTCTGGAAATCATGATTTAAGGGTGCTTGGTTCTTGAAAAAGAAGAAATCTAAAGAGAGTCAAGAGGACTGTCTTTGAGCACTTAAAAGGTTGCCGTTTGTTAGAGAAACTTGATTTTCTATGAAGCATAGTGCATATAAAATGCAAGTTCTAAATATAGAATATACTATAAAGGAATAATATAGGCACATCTAAAATTAGGATAGATTACATGTATAAATTTCCAGTAAGAAAGTAATATTGTTATATTGATGAGAACAAACAAAATCACACACACACACACACACAACACTTGCACAATTGTGCTCTTGGAAGCTAGAGGTCTCTGTCTGCTATTCTCTTCTGTTACTCTCCACCTTCTCTTTTTGGAAAGCTCTTTCATTGAATATGAAGCTCACTAATTGGTTAAGGTGGCTGACCAGTGCTGAAGTTACAGATGCCTGCCACCACAGTCAGCTTGCATGTGGATACTGCGACCCCAAACTCCAGTCTTATGTTTGTCAATTTACTGACTGAGCATCATTTCAGCCCAAGTGTGATGTTTTTGGATTCATCCATGCTGTTGCTGATTTTTTGGTTTTTGTCAGTGTGTAGTTCTTTCCTTACATGGAACTACATTTACTCCCTGATGCACACTGAGGGGCTGCTAACTGTATAAGATGCCTACACAGGCTAACCAGTACACAGGAGTTTCTTCAAGTAAGTTCAACTTCCCTAGGTCACATCAAACTGATCAAAATTGACTGGGCTCATTTATCCTCCCATCAGCAATGGGTAAGGGCCCATAGCTTCAAGTCATTGCTATGACTTGCTTACTTCTTCAGACTTTGAGGCTGCCAATACAGTCCACATGAGACATATCTAATCATGATTTGTAACTACCACTTCATTCACACAGATGAAGTTCAGTCGAGTTCATATGTTAAAGAGGTGTTTGTTTTTCATCTTCTGTGACCTACCCCGCTGAAAAAGGTACCGAGCCATGTGGCTAACATATACTAGACTAATGGGTTAATATAAGCTATAAGAGCTAATACAAAGCCTTAGCTAATGGGCCAATCAGTTTATGATTAATGTAGAATTCTGTGTGGTTTCTTTGGGACTTACCAGCTGTGGGAACTGGGAAGGACAGAAACTCCAACAAAGCAGGCCCCCATATTGCAGTCTTTCTGCATAAAAAAGTTCTTTTTCTGATGTGCATATTACTGTGTTTTTTCTTGTTAATATGCAGACACCAGTCCTTTTGTTTTTGCTTGTTTGGCTGTTTTTGATAATGATCTGTACTCTCCTTACTATTTGCATGCTTTTTGGAATTTTAATGCTAATTTAACATCTTTAAATATTAATTTAGTCTCACTGATCCATCATTTATCAGAATTATTTCTCCATCTTTGTCTTTGTGGTCTGCCTTTATATGTCTTTTTATAGGATTTCTTTCCTGCCATGATTTAGTAATATGGTATTCTTTATTGTATCTTCAAGTTTTCTTGAGTTTTGGCTTTACTATACTTCTTTACTTTATTTGTTTGTGTGTGTGATGTGGGAGTGATTTCTTATTAATAAAGAAACTGCCTAGGCCCCTTGATAGGCCAACCCATAGGTGGGTGGAGTAAACAGAAGAGAATGCTGG
>NW_026073315.1:0-1916 GCF_014885135.2 Alexandromys fortis
AAAAAAAAAGAACCTTATATAACTATAACATCTTAAATGCCATATTTTGTAGATCTCTGATGTGTTTAAAGACCTCCTGCCTATCTAAAATATATTTCTGTTTGACCTTGAAAACATACTTTACACGACTACAAGTTCAAATGTAATCAGTGACTAACACTAGCCTGTCTTCCTATATTATCCTAAATAGTCTGTAATAATAACTTTTTTCAGCTTTCCTGGCTTTGTCTTTATTTGCTTTTTTATTCATTTTTTAGGACAAAGTTTCATCTCATCATATAAAAATTCACTCTTATTCAAAAGATTTTAAGCCTTTTTTCCAAAAATACAACCTTATAATTTTATATTTGTTAACATTTTTCTTAAACCTATTTATTGTTTCTTTTTATTTTCTTAAACCAGAGTTGAATCCAAATTACACATATAGCATGTTGTAGCAAATTAAGATCACCTATACATAGACTTTTAATTATTAACCTTTTTGTTGCAAGCTTTAGGTTAACTTTTTCCCTGGTTGGAAATTTTTTTCAGTTTATTTAAACCATCACCAGTGGACACACAGATCCTGAGAGGAAGGAAGTATATTTTTCAGCAAGAGTTCCAAAGATAACCATGGGTTTGAATGGGAGAACATGTTTGTTTAAAAAAAAAAAAAAGAATCAAGCCGGGCGATGGTGGCGCACGCCTTTAATCCCAGCACTCGGGAGGCAGAGGCAGGCAGATCTCTGTGAGTTCGAGGCCAACCTGGTCTACAAGAGCTAGTTCCAGGACAGGAACCAAAAAGCTACAGAGAAACCCTGTCTCAAAAAAATCCAAAAAAAAAAAGAAGGGGAAAATTCATAAAGTTAGATATTTGTAATTATATTTAGTTGTTTTAATTTTTATATATAAAATTTTCTTGATTATTATTTTCCATTTGTTGTAAGAAAATTTCCCTAAGGGAAAGTGTTAGGCCTCATTCAGTCCATATAACAGCATATAACTGCTGAAGGGCTGAGCTCTCTCAGAAGGCCTAATCACATACAACAGCTAGGAGGAAAGACTGGCTGCTCAGGTGAAGAGCTGATGACCTTGTCAGCCTTGAAGCCCAGTTGTGATTTTTTTAATGTAATATATATATTATGTAATATATAAGAAAAATGTATGTATATATAAATGTAATATATACTTTATTATCTATATTAATAGATAATAAATATCTAGTAATTGTGTGTGTGTGTGTGTATACATACAGCGTTCTGCCTGAAGGCCAGAAGAGGGCACCAGATCTCATTAAGGATGGTTGTGAGCCACCATGTGGTTTCTGGGAATTGAACTTAGGACCTCTGGAAGAGCAGCCATAGCTCTTAACCTCTGAGCCATCTCTCCAGCCTCAAGTTGTGATTATTCTAATCAGGCACAACTGGAATTATTGAGTGATTTTTTTTTAAGACCTAGGGTCTTTTTCATCCATAACCAGTTGATGTGTGTCTGCAGATGGAGGCAGACAACCTGAAAAACACAGCAAGTATTTTTTTCTCTTATGAGAACATTAAGTTGCCAATAATAACCTACAGACCGTCAAACAGAAACCATAAAAACTCAAGCAAGACTATCTAGGCTTGTGGTTAGAATCAACCAACATAAGTTAAAAAAGGAGTTCCAAGAGCAGCTTCAGGTCATACATCAGGGACTTTTCCCGGACAGAAAAACATGCCTTGCATAAAGAAACTTGCTGTGCATGCCGCCGCCATTCTGAAGCGGGGGTCCTGGACTCATTGGCTGTCAAGATTGCTGCAATTCCTGCTTCTTCGTTGGGGCAGAGAAATGGAGGGCGCACGGGGGGGGGGGGGGCTGTCCTGTTTCCATTTTGAAGTTCTGGATCGATCCATGGTTCCCAGAGTCAATATTCCCCCTGTGTTACAAGCTGCCCCAGC
>NW_026073316.1:0-1929 GCF_014885135.2 Alexandromys fortis
TACAGGCCAGAATGGGGAACCAGCTCTCATTATGGATGGTTGTGAGCCACCATGTGGTTGCTGGGAATTGAACTCAGGACCTCTGGAAGGACAGTCAGTGCTCTCTCTTAACCTCTGAGCCATCTCTCCAGCCCGCTTGTACCTATTGTTAGCTGCACTTGTTTTGTTTGCAGGTGTTAGCTGCACCTGTTCTGCATGCAGGTATTAGCTGCACCTGTTCTGCATGCAGGTGTTAGCTGCATTTGTTCTGCTTGCAGGTGTTAGCTGCACCTGTTCTGCCTGAAGGTATTAGCAAGATCCCTGGACACTGCAGCATCCTCTACCCTATGTTTTTCCCTCTTCTAGTTGTGACAACCAAATAATTGTCTCCAAACCTTGTCTTTAGTTTTCCCTAACTGAGAAGCATGTATAATCCCTGTAGTCATTTTGGGTTTAATTAACTCAACGAGATGACCTTTGGAATTGTGGAGCTTGGAGAAGAGATGTTTGTTGTATGCCTCCTATTCAACTGGACTACGAGCATTCGTAAACTGTGGGTTCAGAGGAACTTGTGAGAAGCTGAAAAGCGAAGTCACCTGAATGTGGGTCTTCTTTTCCTTCAAATTCCTGTGTGATCCACTGTGGAGAGGGCACCAAAATGTCAGAGGTTTCCTGGGAAGGAGAGTATTGTTTCTGAGCCCCAAAAGATTAAGAACGGAGTGTCCTGTCAGTACCCAGAACTGACAACTAAGCACCCGTAGCTAAGATAATGTCTAAGGTGTGGTGATTCACATTTATAATTCAGCATGCAGGAAGCTGAGGCTAGGGAGTTGCTGTGAGTTTGAGGCCAATAGGCTATAGTGAGTGCCAGGCCAGACTGAGCTACAGTTTGTGATCCTGTTTCGAAAAAAAAAAAAAAAGAGAGAGATAATGTCTGGTGGGTAGTGATATGCTGCGGTCACTCTTCTAATATTATTATTGATTATTTTTTTAAAAATATTTATTTTTATTTTTAATTGTAGTATGTGCACATGCAGGCTTGTCCAAAGCTTCCGATCCCCTGAGGCTGGAGTTTAGATGGTTGTTAGTTGCCTGATGTGGATGCTGAGAACTTAACTTTGGTCCTCTGGAAGAGCAAAATTTAACTGCTGAGCCATCTCTCCAGCCTGAAGTTGAAGAATTTCAAGAATTACTAGTTATTTGAGAATTTCTAGGTTGACTATTTTTAAGATGTATATTTATTATGAATTCTAACCTTCTATTTTAGAAAAAATGCAGGAACAAGGACTACAGCCAGAAACTGGAGGCAGCCATAAAGATGGCTCACGAGGCAGAACAGATCAATATTCAGGTGGGTGATGCTCAGCCCACATGCTGGGTCCCATTGGACCCAAAGGGAGCCCACTCCGCCTGTTGCTGCACGACAGGGAACTGGTGGTCTCCCCATTGCAGCTCTTGTCTTAGAGCTCACCCTTTCCTTCCTGCCAGGTTTCCCTGATCCCTAGCCCAGCCATTCCTTTCCCCATCCTTGGACAGGGGTGTCTTCTCTCAGCCCAAACCGTTTTTCTCTCAAATTCCTCTGGAAGGAGCAGGGGTGGGGTAGAGAATAAAGTGAATTTCTCTTTCCTAGTTACTTCCTCCATCATGAATAAACTAGAAAAGAGGTTATAATTAATCTCCATTAAAAGTTCAGATAAAGTTAATGTAATATTTCAAGTGAAAGTGGATTGGAAAATGAATGCAGATTTTGTCATAACTGGAATCTAGAGGATAGGGCAAATGCTGGGCCTGGGAGGGTGGTGGGTGACACCGTTGTCTCTTGGCTTCCCAGGAGCGGGTTAACTTGTTTGGTTTCCTGAGTCGATACAATGGACCTGACAGCACTGGGGAAGGGAAAGGTAGGAGTGTAGGGGTGAGGGTGGAGAGCCCCCTTATCCCCAAAGGTCCAAG
>NW_026073317.1:0-1937 GCF_014885135.2 Alexandromys fortis
ACAGGGTTTCTCTGTGGCTTTGGAGCCTGTCCTGGAACTAGCTCTTGTAGACCAGGCTGGTCTCGAACTCACAGAGATCCGCCTGCCTCTGCCTCCCGAGTGCTGGGATTAAAGGCGTGCGCCACCACCGCCCGGCTAAAAAAGGAATTTATTTGGGGCAAAGTGACTGATTTTATAAAAAGGCCAGTTTAAAACTATAGTGTAATTGGGAAAGAACTCAGTAGTTTGGATAAATTTGGAGAAACTACTTAAGAAGTAAATGTTGGCTTAGGTCCTAGGAAAGGTATCTGTATCATGTCTTGTTACACTGTGTCTAACTTGGGCTTGTTTTGATATAGTTTTGTAACCTTCTCACTTCACGTGTCAAGAACCATGTTTGGTCTGGGCACTTCATGGGAAATTAAAGATGTAAGTAAAATGGAATGTGTTTATGGTTCCAAGTAATCCAAGGCTTTTATTTCTTTCAACCACCAATCACTCAAATATAGGATGATCTATATATGTAGCAGCAGTAAGGAGACATAGCCCAACACTGACACCTGTAACCTGTGGAGTCCCCCCTTCTTCATTACCCTAGGTTCTTCTAGCTGGGTCTGCTGACCCAGGACTGTCATGCCCTCTATTCTGGAGAGGGATGCAAGGTTGAAAGGCAAAGGCTAACCTGGGTAATTGTGTTTTTAAGGGGAATGGCCTCACAGGCTCATATATTTAAATGCTTAGTCATCAGGGAGTGGCACTACTTGAGAAGGATTAGGAGGTGTGGCCTTATTAGAGTAGGTGTAGCCTTGTTGGAGGAAGTGTGACACTGGGGGTAGGCTTGAGGTCTCAAAAGCCCAAGCCAGGCACAGTTTCTCTCTTTTCCTACTGTCTGTGGATCTGGATATCGAACGCTCAGCTACTTCTTCAGTACCAAGCCAGGCTCAGTTTCTCTCTTTTCCTACTGTCTGTGGATCTGGATATAGAACGCTCAGCTACTTCTTCAGTACCATGTCTGCCTGAATGCTGCTATGCTTCCTGCCAAGAAAGTAATGAACTAAACCTCTGAAACTGTAAGCCAGTCCCAATTAAAAGATTTCCTTTATAAGAGTTGTCATGGTTATTCACAGCAATAGAGCACTGCAGAAGACAGTAATTTAGTGAAACCCTGTCCTTTAAATTTTTATTATTAATTTTTAATAATTTCATAAATTTATATGATATATTTTGATAATTTCATCCTCATTTCCTACCCCCAGCTCCTTGAGAATCTGTCTTAAATGAAACATAGGAAAGGATTTCAGAGTGAGTTAGTCTAGAGAAAACTTAGTAAACTTACTAAGCAGAGATAAGAGCTACTATGCACTCTAGATTTAAGCACAGGAATTCAGAGAGACAGACACCCTTGAGCAAAGGACCATAGTGTGAACCTAATACATGTGTGCATGCTTCCTAAGAAGGACAATCACAGCAAAGAGTTTTAACAATAATATATACACATATACACATACAAATGTGCACACACACAAAACCCAAAAACATTTACACACACATACACACATGATTTTGTGACTTTAAAATTACATTGCTCAAAAGACGTAATATAAAACCAGGTTCAAAGATTAAGCAAACCTTAAAGAGTACAGTTTAAATCTTAAACGAAGTTGGGCGGTGGTGGTGCACGCCTTTAATCCCAGCGTTTGGGAGGCAGAGGCAGGTGGATCTCTGAGTTTGAGGTCAGCATAGTCTATAGAGCGAGTTTCAAGACAGCCAGGGCTACATAGAGAAACCCTGTCTTGAAAAACCAAAAGGGAGGCCAGGCAGTGGTGGCGCATGCCTTTAATCCCAGCACTCGGGGGGGGGGGCGGCAGAGGCAGGCAGATCTCTGTGAGTTCGAGGCCAGCCTGGTCTACAAGAGCTAGTGCCAGGACAGGCTCCAAAGCTACAGAGAAACCCTGTCT
>NW_026073318.1:0-1931 GCF_014885135.2 Alexandromys fortis
GGTCCTGAGTTCAATTCCCAGCAACCACATGGTGGCTCACAACCATCTGTAATGGGGTCTGGTGCCCTCTTCTGGCCTGCAGGCATACACACAGACAGAATATTATATACATAATAAATAAATAAATATTTTTAAAAAATACATAAAAAAGATTTTAAAATACAAATATGTCACTCATTTTAAGATAGAAAAGAGGGGAAGGGAGAGGTGAGAGGGGGGAGAGCCCAGAGGGGATGGGATTCTCTTACCTTATATGAAAACTGAATGGCAGACTCTGGGGGATAAACGATGAAGTGTCTCAAGGTAAAGCCAAAGCCTTGCGACGTTCTCTTCAACATAACTGTTTTTGGACCTGGCCAGGAGAACAGTTCATCTTCAGATGGTGACACGGTTTCACTTTGTTCTTTTCCATCTTTATTTTTTGACACCTAAAGTGCAAAGATATGTAACACTTAACTACAGAACACAAGTACAAACACAATACCTGAGTATAAATATGAATTTTATGGAGAAGTCATATATTTGCTGCTAGAGTTAAGTGGATCACAATCACCAAAAATCACAAAGATGTCCATACGTGCATGTGTGTGAGCATGCGTATAATGTATGCACATGTATGGGCACCTCTACATGCATGCTGGGGCCAGAGGGTGTCTTGTGTCTTCTAGCATTCTCTGCCATATATCCTTTCAGACAGGGTCTCTTGTTGAACCTGGAGTTTACAGTGTTTGGCAAGGTTAGGACGGCAGGCAGCAAGGCCCAGTATTTTCACAGGGGATGACCTGCTCATTGATGGCGTTAAAGGTGCATGCAGAGCCTCTCCCAGCTTGTCAAGTGGGTACTGAGACCTAAACTCTGGTTCTTTATCTTGAACAGCAACACTCTTACCTCTGAGCCATCTCTCCACCACCACCCTCAAACTAAAACTACAAAGAAAAAAATTACATTGTGGAAAATTAATGAGCAAGAGAGAATTCCTGAAAATTACTGGCACAATAAGTAAAACTAAAAATGTCACAGACAGCATGGAAAACGACACTAAGGAATCCCACAAGACACAAAGGGCCAAGGAGAAACAATGACACAGAAGGAGAGTAAGCCATATGGTCCAATGCAACCAATACTAGAAAACTAGCAAAGCCCTCAGCTCTAAGCCTGAATTACATATGCACAGAGATCACAATCCTCCCAAGATTCTGGCTTTTGAGGTCCCTTGACCTCTGCTCTTCAGCCTTTTCCTGACCAAGACTAAAAATCCTTTACAGAGTAAACCAAAAACCTTACTCGGTACCTCTTAATTCCTGTTGTTCCCGAAGTCTGAACTCTTAACACTGTGCCTCACCAACCACAAGTCTTCATGCTTCTCTTAAAGAGGCTTTGATTTACTTACTCCCTTAACCTTAGATTCTTCAGAACTCCTCACTGTCACCTGAGTGGCCCAGGAGGAATCGGCATTGCCCGCTCGAAGCTTTAGCCTTTCCAGGTGAACACAGGTGGAGAGAAACAAAGCCGAGCTGGTGGCATTCACTTCATTTTTTTTTTTTTGAAGTGCAAGAACTCTTTTATTTAATGTAGAAAGCACTATAATCTCTGACTTAAAACATAGTAACAATAACTTTTTATTGAAGTATTTTGTTGTACTGTGATATTTCACTGTATGCTGTGCTTTTTGTTCTTTTTTTTTAATTTTATATTTATTTATTTATTAAAGATTTCTGCCTCCCCGCCACCGCCTCCCATTTCCCTCCCCCTCCCCAGATCAAGTCTCCCTCCCTCATCAGCCCATAGAGGAATCAGGGTTCCCTGCCCTGTGGGAAGTCCAAGGAACACCCACCGCCATCCAGGTCTAGTAAGGTGAGCATCCAAACTGCCTAGGCTCCCACAAAGCCAGTACGTGCAGTAGGATCAAAAACCCATTGCCATTGTTCTTG
>NW_026073319.1:0-1918 GCF_014885135.2 Alexandromys fortis
CTCCCTCTCCCTCTCCCTCTCCCTCTCCCTCTCCCTCTCCAGTCCAAAGAGGAGTCAGGGTTCCCTGCCCTGTGGAAAGTCCAAGGTCCTCCCCACTCCATCCAAGTCTAGGAAGGTGAGCATCCAAACCGGCTAGGCTTCATTTAAGCATAGGTTGTCATGGATCTTGGGGTCCCTAGTCTAGGGCATGTGCAAAAACCCCGCCTCTGTATGGAATGGCCATCTAAGGAGAGAGGGCAACAGATGTCCTCCAGCCTGAGGGATTCTCCAGACAGTGAAAACGCATGGCAGGCAGAGCTGTTTTCATAATCTTAAAGGAAAAGATGATCTTGGCCAGTTTGAACATTTCCATCCAACCCAATAGATGCAGAAACAAAGACAAAGACACACCGACAGGGAGCCTTGCCACATGTGCCACGCAGAACACAATTTCAAAGTTTATTGTTGGCAACCAACTAGCTATCTCTGACAGTGACAAAGAAAAGTCACAAAAGGCCAAGAAGAAAATCACAGAATAAAAACTCCACATTAAATAGATAATCGTTTTAAGAAAGGAGAAAGTTGCTAAAGACTTAAACTTTGATAAAGATACAAAAATAAAAACATTTGTAAGGGAAATTACAACGTTGTGTATGTGGTACCTTCTCTATACGACAAGGCATCTCTGTATAAAGGGAATGTGGAAAATACCAATGAAAGGAAAAAAGCACATGCCCAGAGTAGTAACCATGGTTGTTATCAGGAGTAATTTAATTTCCCTCTGGCTCTCCACTGTTTACCAACAGCAATTCTGCACTCAGAGGTCCTGAGTATCTGTAACGTTTAGACTTACCTGGGATAACGAAGACAAGCAGTTTCGGCCTGGTGACACTCTGCTCATCAAAGAGGTTAGTCCAGGGCCCACACTTTATAATCTGGGTTTCAACTCCACCACAGAAAAAGAATTCCTCACGCACAGGGATTTCTTCCTGAACGTCTGAGTCCATCGCTAAATAAAAGGATGGGGGGGGCAGGTATGAGAAATAAAATAAAGACCGAGCAAAAGGCAAGAGAGGTGTGCACAGCTGTAGTCTCAGCCCTCAGGAAGTGGACGTGTGGGGTCAATGTTAGCCTCTTTAGCTACACAGAGTTAGACACTAGTGTGGAGACCCTGTCTCACCCTTTCCCTCCTCTCTCCCCATCCCCACAAAAGGCAGGAAAATATAAAACCTTGAACCAAAGACAATATTGAAGAATTAGAAAGGGTCATTTCAAAAACACTCAGAACAGAATGCCACAGGGCACGACTCAGGTGCAAGACTATTCAGCTGTCTGCATCAAAAGACTGAAAGGCAAATTCAAACAACCACAAGGGGTTTCCTGAGAAACAGGCAGTCATCTGGTCAGGAATGGCCAGGAATCATGGTCAGATTAGTAATTTTCCCCTGTGGCTGTCTCCAGTTGGAAGCCACGGTGCCCTTGGATGACTTCCCTGCCCTAGGCTGGCATTCTCTGGTAGCTCAGTGCCTCACCTGAGATGGGCCCTCAACCTTCGCCTGGCAATGGCTGGGGGAAAGCTCAGCTCTCCCAGGAAGAAAAACACAGAGTTCTTTATGTTCATTCTAGACCTCTCTTCTGTCCCAATTCTGCAGCACAGTCTTGTGTAATGGAAGCACCGCATCATTGGATTGTGAAAGAGGTGGGCAGGGAATACCAGGACATGAGGCGGCAAGCATGCACAATTCTCTGAATCACGGTATACATACAAAGTGGAGACTCTGAAATCTTTAAGTAATTCCCCCCCCCCACTGTCTCCGTTTTTGCCCCCCCCCCTGTCTGTGGGCACCAGGTCTCAACACTTCAAGACTCTGTCCCAGCCTTCAGGACAGCCTGCGCCTCCCCCTCGGGCTACCCGGTCCTTTCCTTAGCGCACTCTGCT
>NW_026073320.1:0-1922 GCF_014885135.2 Alexandromys fortis
TCAAGTAAGAATGTGGTGAAGCAGCCTGCTCACAGGTACCTTGCCTAAAGGCCTTCTATTAAAGATTGTCATAGGTGAGGGAGAAATATGGGGTATGCCCTAGAGCCCATGGCCTAGAGATGGTACTGTCCAGCTGTGATAAAAGTCACTTGCCTCTTTGTCCAATGGGGATAGGCAGTATCTGTGTCTCTTGAGTGTATTGGTAGATGGTTCAGCTTGTAGAACTGAAGGATAATTGTAGATTATAAGGTCCAATGCACATGTGAATTGTCCTGTCTGCAGGATCCTTGCCTGCTGGCCTGCTAGTGGGGCTCCTCATAAATAAATTTAAACCAGGACTTTAAATCTTAACTAAAACCATAGAATGGGTAATAGGAGAGCTCAGTAGAACTTCCAGTTATATATATATACCCATACACACAAACAGAATAAAAAATTGATGTCTACAACTGTTATTATTAATAATAATTTGTATACTCCATTTTAGTAGGTATATTTAATAATAAATTAATTTAAAAATCATTCTGGTAGTTATACAGTAAAACACACCCATACATAATAAAATAATCTAGTTCTATGTATTGACCCAGGAAAAATAAAAAGCATATAAATATATATGACCCAGAAAATTTACTTAAATTTAGGGAATTATATTTTCTTTACTTCAATAAATGCATGCTTGTTCTCTCACAAAAATCATTGCTTGTCATTTTAATATGAAGAGCATTCAACTTTACAACTTTATTTCTTATTTCCTATGAGACTATAATTACCTATTTTTCTCATAATAGCATGCCTAATGAAATCAAGTTTTCTTGGAACTAATTCTATTAAGAAATAAAGAACTTGTATATGACTAAATAACATTGATTTCTGTCTTGTTACATAATGACTAACTCTCTGGAAAATTGTAGCTGTATTGAAGCCTAAGTTAATTAGCAGTAACAGAAAATATGTAAAGGGAATTCCCAGGAGTGAAAGAGGTATTAGAAAACATAGGTAAGATAATAAAATATTTTTACTCATGAAAGTAAGCATAATTTAAATTTTTATTTACCAATACAGAGTAAATATAAAATTTATGAATATGCTTCTCCTTGAGGTGTGTTGGCAGTAGTAGAGTTACAATTCTTTTTTAATTTTGAATTGTTTAAAAATCAATTCTGATAATTTTTTGCACATATCTGAAATTATAGCCAACTAATTTTTATGATACGTGAATTGAAAAATTCTTCTCATTGAACATAATTATATAGTATTTAGTATTACTTTTATTTCCAAAGTATTATTGAAGTCCAACATATTATTATATTAGTCCTGGTGTCCTTTTCTTTACCTGAAGTACCTTAAAAAATAACCAGGGTACAACAATCATTAAAGAGCAGAAATTAAGCACAGCCTGATAATTTTAAGAGTTCAGTAGTGGCACACATATTTGTCAGCAACTAATGGATCTTTATTTTTACATTCAAAAATTTACACTTCCTCCCCTCCTCCTATTCCCCTCCCGCTTCCCCACTCACCTCCCTCCCTCCCCCTTCCTCCTTAAGAGAGGGCAGGGTACCCGGACATGTGGGAAGTCCAAGGCCCTCCGCCCTCCATCCAGGCCTTGGAAGGTGTGCATCAAATTAGACTAGGGTCCCAAAAAGTCAATACATGCAGTAGAGACAGGTCCCAGTGCCATTATTGATGGCCTTTCAATCTGCCCCCATTGGCAGCCACATTCACAGGCAAGAGAATCTTTAAGAGTTTGAGGCCGTTCTGGATTAATAAGTGAGTTATGAGACAGCCAGCACTACAAAAAGTAACTCTCAAAAACAAAAGACTAGAAACTTGTCAAATGATGTAAAAGCATAGAAATTAAGTGAAGACAAAATATTTAGTATTCTTTAATAGCAATTAGTGAATACATGTAAATTGTG
>NW_026073321.1:0-1935 GCF_014885135.2 Alexandromys fortis
AAAAAAAAGAAGTGGGCTATGGATGGCTTGGAGTTGCAGTTAGATATAGTTGGTTGTGAGGGGGCCCATCTGGGTACAAGGAACTCGGGTACTGGAAAAGCAAGTGTTTTTAACACCTGAGCCCTATCTTTAGCCCAATGGGCTATTTCAATTTAAATTTACAGTTGCATAGATTTACACCTTAATTTTAGTTTATTGCTTATAAACATTACAGAAATATGTATGTTCATGACCAGGAGGATGACTTGGTAATTGCAAGATAATGACGAGGACCTGTCTGAGTTCAGATCCCCATATACCACATAAAGACAGAGGTAGAAGACATGGAAATACAGTCGTGGTCCTCTGCTCCTACAGTAAGATAAGCATCACAGACAGAGAAACACAGAAAGCTTGCTAGCCAGGAAGTCCACCATATGCAGGGGTGAAAGAGAGTTCCAAAACCCGCGATTAACCTCTGAAATCTATGCATGACATAGCACAGATGTATCCACACTCACACAGAAACATGCAAACACTTAAATCACACAGATATTTGTAAACATTTAATGTATCATTAAAGGCGATAAAAATTACAAATCAAAAAGCTATTAACTTGATTTTTGTCATATGCTTAGCTGCATTTGTTTAATTTTTCATATTTCATTGTTAAATAATATCAAATGCCTCCAGTTAATACAACACAATAAAACATGACATTATTTCCTTATGCTTTTTTTAGTTTGATGTTGTAGAGATCTGGTCTTAGATGTAATTGCTACAGGCTCAACTCTATTATGACGGTTGCGTGATTTTGGAAGATTTTACTAAACTAGTTTTCAGAAAACAATGGTAATAATTGCACCTTACCCCTAGAATTGTAAGAACTAACAAAGGATACTTAGTATCTCTTACCTATTGCTATTTCTTATGTGTCTCAGCACTTTTTACGCCAAAATGCTTTAAAAATGGCCTTATCTGTAGTCTGTAACACTGCACAACTGGCTGGATGTTCTGATAGTGCAGGAGACATTTGGTTCTAAAAAAAACTGGACCGTGAGATCCAAACAATGCTGGAGTTGACTTTGATTTGCCTTGGATGGTTGCCACCCAAGTCTGCTCCACAGTTTTCCAAAGTCTCCCCTGAGCAAATAGAAAGAAATTGCTTAGTTCTTTTCTTCATCCCACACTTTCTGATACAGACACGTTTTTCCTTCCTGTTTTATAGATGCAAAAGTTGTAGCATAAAATAAAAGAAAGTTTTCCTGGAAGTAGGTAGATAGTTTAGAAACTCATTTTTTTTCCAACTTGGGCTTCAACTCTGAAGTATATTTAGAAGAATATAAATCCTTTCTAACCCCGTTCAGTCAGTCACTTACATTGTAGGTTGCAAGATTTCAAATGACACTCTATAGTTATTGAGCTCAGTCAGGCAAATGTCTATTAAAACCTCAACGAGCAACTTAGAAACTATTAAAAACCCTCCAAAGGGACGTCACTGTTAAAATCAGTCAATAAATTAACTACTGGGTTAGGCAGGATGGAGACTCATCTGTCTTTCTGAATGCTGTTAATGAAGCCTACATTTCAGTATGTTAGTTGCCGTGAAACTGCCCGTGACACATGTTTCTTGGTGACTATGCCTCGTGTCTAGGCATTAAGTGTCTCGTAGTTCATTAAAACATTGATGGTGCGGAATTATCTGACAAAGGTTGTCACCAAATGGAAATGTAGAGAACAATCATGATAGTCGGAAATTTTCATTAGAGCCTCATATTATCTGGGCATGCTATTTGACTGCTCTTACACAGATTGAAGAGGCTTCAGCGACGAATGTATGGACTGACTGCTTACAGCATTCCCTGTTCCTAGATTGTAAGCAGGAATATTTTGTGTTCTCTCTCTCTCTCTCTCTCTCTCTCTCTCTCTCTCTCTCTCTCTCTCTCTCTCTCTCTC
>NW_026073322.1:0-1869 GCF_014885135.2 Alexandromys fortis
GGGAGGGAGGGAGGGAGGGAGGGAGGGAGGGAGGGAGGGAGGGAGGGGCGGGCGGGCAGGCAGGCAGGCAGGCAGGCAGGCAGGCAGACAGACAGACAGACAGACAGACAGTTAGTTTTGACCAGCCGGCTTAAGCAAATTTCTGGAGCTGACATCTGAAGAGTCCCTATTAGTAAATGTTTGGCCTAATCCAAAGCAGCCACACTATCCTTCATGCTCTTTCATTACACAGTGGTACCAAGCTCAGCTGCAGACAAATACCATACTTAAGGTGACATTAAAAATAAGGGGGAAAATCGTCTTTAATGAATGGAAGTAATATAACTTTGGTGCAGCTAGAAGAAAATCCACCTGCAGCCACACACAAACTTAGTTCAACATGGGATAAAGAGCTAAAATCTAAACACTTGGGAAGCCCAGGCAGGAGCACCTTAAGTTCAAGGCTACCCTAAACTATATATAAAATAGTCTCTCAAAAAAAAACCCTAAAATTTCCAAAAACTATATTAAACTTTGCTATACTAAATCCAAATTACTGCTGGGCGGTGGTGGCGCACACCTTTAATCCCAGCACTCGGGAGGCCGGAGGCAGAGGCAGAGGCAGGTGGATCTCTGGGAGTTCGAGGCCAGCCTGGTCTACAAGAGCTAGTTCCAGGACAGGCACCAAATCTACAGAGTCTGCACACACAGAATCCACTCAAACTCCAGACTCGAAACCCTATCTCGAAAAACCAAAAATAAATAAATAAATAAATCCAAATTACTGCCTAGTACATAAAAAACTAAAATAATGAAAATGTTCCATAATTTTAAGGATTACACTATGAATAAGCGAAATAAGAATAATAATTTGAATTTACCATAGGAGGCTTGAATAACGCAAAGAACACTGAACTAAACTGACATCACCAACTTAATATGACTTTGGCCAAGGCAATAAATTTGTCGGTTCATAAGTTTCACCACCTGTAAAATTAAGATAGCAATCTTTAAATTTATTGTAAACCTTTGGCATAATTTAATAAAATTGCCTGCCAGAACATTTGTTTCATAGTAGGTGACTGAGTAAGAGAAACAGTTCCAAGGATATTCAGGAACTATACACACAGGAGTATAATTACCATAACCCCAGAGCAGCATCCTCTAGAGAGCCTTCAGGGCTAAGGATAAAAAGCTCACCTTATACCCACCCCCTTGTTACATCAGGCAAAGCACACACAGAATCCACTCAAACTCCAGACTCATCAATCAAACTCTTTTCTCAGCTGTCAGACTTAAGACAAATGAAGCCAAAGCCCCTGAACTCAATCCTCCCCACACTTCCCAGAATCTTAGGAAACTCATGAACACTTCACTCAAGCCAGAACTCTTATGCCATCCTTATCTTCTTTTCCTTCTTTTAAAGACAGGGTTGCTTTGTGTAGTCCTAGAACTTGCTCTGTAGACCAGATTGGCTCTGTAGACCCCCTCCCCATGCTGGGATTGAAGGTGTGCACCACCATCGCCACCCGCCTTCCTTATCTCCCCCACTGACGCCCCATCACAACACCAAACTTCAGCACAGTTGAGATAATCCAACAGCACTGGCTCTCCCCTGACCTAAAGGGGTCGCTGCTCTTGGCGCCTACTGTAGACAGCTTTTCACTGGGCTCCTGCTTCAGGCCCACTCATTTTCCAGCCTATTTTCCAAAGGCTAACCCACATGAAATTTGAAATTTTATATCGTATCATTTAACACCGCCCTCTCTCCAGGTTTCTCAAAAACTTTATTTTTTTATTTTTCGGGTTGGTGTTCTAGTACCCTGTCCTAAAAAGGAATCAGGTGGAAGGTTACAAGGGAATGACATTGTGATTTCCGAACTTGGAACC
>NW_026073323.1:0-1926 GCF_014885135.2 Alexandromys fortis
AGAGAGAGAGAGAGAGAGAGAGAGAATCTGCTTGCATTCGTGTGTACATGTGTGTGGCGGTCAGAGTTGAGCCTTGGGTGTCAGTCCTGACGCACCATCCACCGGGTTTTCTGAAGTGTTTCTCAGTGGCCTGAGGCTCATTGGTAGGCTATTCAGACAGCAAGGACCAGGGATCCTTCTGTTTCTGCCTATAAATGCTGAGATTGCAAGCATGCACCCCCAGACCATGGGTTCTGGGGATCAAACTCAAGTCCTCATGCTTACACACCAAGGACTTTGCTGACTGAGCCATCTTTTCATCCCTACCTTTCAGAATTTTTCCCTGGCAAGAAAGGCATGCTTACCCTCATGGATGCTAGGAAGGGAGCCTCCCCCCCCCCCCGCCAGATATATTGGAGGGTTATGACGGAAGCATTCTGTTAGGTCAGGTAGCTCAATTCTCTGATACGAATGCTTTCATTTGGGGGTCTCTGCCAACACCGTGGCCAGCAGAGTGTTGATCCAAAATAGGCAAGAAGGAAGTTAGGTTCAACACAACTCGGTAGCTGGTGTTGGTTTGAACTGCAAGAGTCTGACCGCAGGTGGTTTATTTTAGGCAAGTTTAAGCACAGAACAATTGGGGGAAAGTTTCCTGGTGATAATTAAATCAATCCCATATGCACAACAAAGCTCAAGACATGGAAACGTTTTGTAAAGTGTAAGTGACATTTTCCCTGAGGATGGGTTCTGTAGATTAACTGAGAAGAACAAGCTCAAGGTAAGAGTTTGAGGGGAGAGCTCAGCTCAGCCACGCTGACAGGACACCGAGCCCACCCACCCACTTCAGCCTTCTGGGAAGAGCACAGGTTATACATCTCTCCTTTTGAAGAGAAGACCCCATGTGTTTAACATTCCTGGTTCCTCTAGTCTCATTTGTGAGCACAAGAGTCTACATGCCTCCTGTCTGTTCATGTACCATGAAGGTGACCTGAGGGTTTTTTCCCCTTCTTATAACCAATAAACAGTGAGAAGAGAGAGAGAGAGAGGAGAGAGCTGCTAGCAAGCAGATAGCAACAAGGGTGTAACTGCTGCTAAAAACACAAGGCTGAGATTCAGCTTTCTGGCTCTACACCTATTCTGTAGTTTTTCCTTGCTAGCTTTCCCAAATAATCTGATTTACACTTTCTCTTTGAGTGTTTTCTTTGTCTATCTTTAGATCCTTTGATTCAGCGTCGCTGGCAACAGCTCTCAGCCCGAACGCTTGAAGAACTTCCAGTTCCACAAGGGACAAGGCAAAGACTGGTGGCTGAGAAGCCACTCTTGCTGCTGCCTGGTGGCTGTGTGCTCAGTGTGGTGGCCACTTGCCCTCAGCTGGCATTCTCCAAGAGAATGACCCAACTAGCATTCTTACAAGGACGTCAAGCTGCCTTCTGGGAATTCCACAGCCGGCAGCATTTCACAGCCCTGGATGTCTTTCTTTGGGAAAAGAAGAGGAGGAGGAAGCGAGGCAGCAGGAGCTAGGTCCTTTAAGTTTCTCTCTGGAGTGTGGGCAGAAGCAGGGATGCTTTCTTTTTTAAATTGTTTTTATTGAGCTATATATTTTTCTCCCCTCCCTTCTTTCACCTTCCCTTCTACCTGTTCCCATGATCCCCACACTCACAATTTGTTTATAAGATCTTGTCTTTTTCTACTTCCCATGCAGATTAGATCCATGCACGTCTCTCTTAGGGTCCTCTTTGTTGTCTAGGTTCCCTGGGATTTTGAATTGTAGGCTGGGTTTTCTATTTATTTATTTATTTATTTATTTATTTATTTATTTATTTATTATGTATACAATATTCTGTCCATGTGTATGTCTGCAGACCAGAAGAGGGCACCAGACCTCATTACAGATGGTTGTGAGCCACCATGTGGTTGCTGGGAATTGAACTCAGGACCTTTGGAAGA
>NW_026073324.1:0-1927 GCF_014885135.2 Alexandromys fortis
AAACCTTTTAAAAACTTATAAAAGGCAAAACTCTGGACCTGAAAATTCAGAATTCCTAAACACTGAACATCCAAATTGCAAAAGCATTTTTTTAATCTTTGTCCTGGAACTCACTCTGTAGACCAGGCTGGCCTCAAACCACAGAGATCTGCCTGCCTCTGCCTCCAAAGTGCTGGGTTTAAAGGCGTGCCCCGCCACCACCACCTGGGAGCATATTTATTATTTTACGGTGTTAAAGGTAAAACTCAGGTCTGTACATGGAGACAAATATTCTAATACTAAGCCATACCCTTAGTCCTCCCCTGCTTTGGTATTGGTTTGAGAAAGTCTCCCTTTGTATCCCTGGATAGCCTGGAACTAACCAGCCTAGGCTGGCTATGCCTGCCTCTGCCTCCTGAATGCTGAGTTTATAGGCTTGGGCAACCACATCTAGTCAAAGGCAGGTGCAATTTCTGAGAAACCTAATAGAGGTATGTGGCTAAGATATTGGGCATAAGGGTTCAGAGAGATCTGGATTCAAATTCCAGATTCTCCCTAGACAGTATGTTGGTGCATACCCAGAGTTCCAGCATTTCAGAGGCAGAGGCAGGAGGATGAGTTCCAGGCCAGTCTGGGTGACCTTCCCTGACATGTTCCCCTATATAGCCAAGGATGTACCTACATTTAGCCATCCATCAGTCTTAGGCTTTGGGGATTGTAGGTGTGAGCCATCATTTCAAGAGAAGTCTGTCTGCTCTTGGGAGTCAGAACAGCTGGGCAGTTACTTGTTACATCTAGTGCCTCAGGTGGCTTGGTTTGGGAATGGGACACACTACTGAACCTTACTCCATTGTCAGGCCCGGTAAGATGCTACAGGTGAGCTGGAGAGATGGCTCAGAGGTTAGGAGCTCTGACTGCTCCTGAGTTCAAGGCTGGGCGGTGGTGGTGCACCTTTAATTCCAGCGCTCAGGAGGCAGAGGCAGGCGGATCTCTGTGAGTTTGAGCCCAGCCTGGTCTACAAGAGCTAGTTCCAGGACAGACTCCAAAGCTACAGAGAAACCCTGTCTCGAAAAACAAAAAAACAAAAACAACAACAAAAAAGTCTTGAGTTCAATTCCCAGCAACCACATGGTGGCTCACAATTATCTGTAATGAGATCTGGCACTGTCTTCTGGCCTTCAGCGGCACAGACTGACAGAAAGATGATTGATAGATAGATAGATAGATAGATAGATAGATAGATAGATAGATAGATAGATGCTGTAGGTGAGGTACACAGATCCCACTGAGCCAGGTAGTGCAAAGTGTCTCGTCAGCCCGTGTCTGATGGTAACTAATCTGGATGTGTGATTATCATCTCTCATCTCCTTTGTCCCTGTCCACATGCTGCCCAATTAGCCATTAAGCACATCTCTAAGTGGACACTGCTCCCCAGAGGCTGGTGCCCGCCAACAGCACATGGCAGATCCTTTTTCACACTGAACAGCACCATACCTGCAATGCCATGTGAATCAGACAGGCCTTCAAGTCACAGAGGTTCACCTCTCTATGCTGGGATTAAAGGCATGTGCCACCACCATGTGGCAATATTCACATAATTAAAACATTTTTTGAAAAAAGACTTATTTGTATGTATGTGTATACGTCTGTGTGGGAGCAGGAGTAGCTGTGAGCTGCTGGTTGTGTGATAGGAACTAGTTTGAGTTAGGGTTTTAACTATGCAGCCCTCGTTGTCCTGGAACTCGCTACATAGACCAGGCTGGCCTCATATTCGAGACCCACCTGCCTCTGCCTCACAAGTGCTGAGATTAAAGCTGCCTGCTACCCGTCACAACTCAGGTTTTCCTAACAGCTGAGCCAGCTTTCCGGACATCTGTCTATTGTCTTTTTGAGACACGGTCTTGTACTGTAGCCTGTGTGGCCTAGGCTGGCTTGGAACTTTGGTATT
>NW_026073325.1:0-1831 GCF_014885135.2 Alexandromys fortis
AGCTACAACAGACAACACTCAAGTCCTCTCTCTTTAGCCAGCCCTCCTGCCTCAGCCAGAGTTTGCCCTGGCAGTACGGCCCAGAAAGCCGGCATTTTAAAAACGCACAACATTTTTCCTGCTACGGCTGAAAACAAACAAACATGCAGTCAGCTTTTCAATACCATTTAAGTGTTTTGTGGCAGGACCTCTTAAGAGCTGCAGGGTTTTACAGCTAAAGCTGAGTCAGGAAGCCTCTCTTAGATGAGAGCGCTTGCTTGCCTCTAGCAAGGAGAGCAGACTCGAGAAATCACTGCTACCAAGAAAACATGCTTCACTCCATTCTTTCCCAAGCTTTCTCAGGCTTTTTGTGGATTCAGTTATCCTCACGTTGGGCAGCCATTTGTTGAAATAAGAGCGGTGGGGCTGTGTCCCCAGCCCCCCGACCGCCTGCTAGCTCATGCCTGAAATAACAACACACAAATTGTATCTTTTAAACACTGCTGGCCCATTATATCTAGCTTCTTCTCGGCTAACTCTTGCACCTGGACTAGCCCATCTCTAATAACGTGTGTAAGCACCCCAAGGTGCGCTTACCGGGAAGATTCTAGCCTATGTCCATCCTGGGTCGGAGCTGCCTGGGAGAGCAGAGCCTGGCTTCTCTGCTCCAGAGAGCAGAGCTGTCGAGTCTGAGCTCACTTCCTCTTCCTCCCAGCATCCTATTCTGTTTACTCCTCCCACCTATGTTTTAACCTATCAGGGCCAAGGAGTTCCTTTATTGCTTAGCCAATGAAATCAACAGATTGATATATGACCCTCCCACATCACATTTTCTCGTGTTCTCTTGCAGAATTGTGAGGCAAGGATAGGAAAATGTTTCCTGTATGTCTACTTATTATTGCTGGATAGTTTACTTCTTTCACTCTGGTATCACCTATAAATTCTGACTCTTCCTCCAGTAAAAATGTATTCCCATATGTAAATGAAAGCTGGACTTTTTAATGATTAGATTTTTCTCCAGTGAACAAAATAAACCATCTTTCTTCATACACAAATAAAAGGTTTTCTTCCCATCATGTTTTCTTACCTTGGTCTGACCCCTGCCCTGACCAATTCAAATCTATGTATCCATCTGCATAACTGTCTCCATAAATAAGCCCAAACAACTTAAAAGTAGTAAGAATTTTATTATTTTATTCATTTAAAATTTAAGTCTTAACTCTTATGTCATTTCATATCCTCCATTTCATCTGTTGTTGTTTTTTTTTCATTTTTCTAATTAGACACATAGTGACTTTGTGTGTGTGTTCACGTTCCAAAAGGAAAATAAAGAATTAGTCCTTATTATTGTTAATTTTATCTTAATGAATTTCAAATCACCTTAACCCAATCCTTGTAAATAACCCTGTACTTAATTTTCTAGCAACTCTCAATGTATTGTTTCCATAATTCATGTCAAGATGTATCTCTCCCTTTCTAAGTTTTTTTTTTCTAGAAACTGACTAAATTTGCAACTTCTTATTGTACATGGGTTCCTCCCAAAAACCCCAGCATTGTTTTGTATCAACCATGATAAAATATTTTATCCAAACATTTTTTTACTGTAGCTCATAGTGGAAGCAGGAGAATGATATGGCATTGAGATGCTTGCTGCTTATCTAGGATTTAATCAGGAGAGAGTACACATTAGAGTCCATCTAGAAAGTGGACCATGGTGAAGCAGTTTTCATATTGTTCCAGCGTCTCACTAGGGTTAAATATAATTAACATGTTCTGTTTCTAGATTTAAATTAGAAAAGGAACATCTAAGTCAATTAAAAAACTGAACTTTGTATAGGGCTCTAAATAAATG
>NW_026073326.1:0-1922 GCF_014885135.2 Alexandromys fortis
ATATGGTATATATCTAAGGAGCCCAAAAAGCCAGTACATGCAGTAGGAATAAATCCTGGTACCATTGCCAGTGGCCCCTCAGTCTGCCCCAGCCATGCATCTGTCAACCATATTCACAAGGACTAGTTTGAGCCTATGCTTGTTCATTCCCAGCCCGGCTGGAGTTGGTGAGCTCCTATTACCTGAGGTAGACTGTTTCAGTGGATGAACCCATCATGGTCTTGACCTTTTTGCTCATATGCTCCTTCCTTCCACTCTTCAACAGGACTTTGGGAGCTCAGTCTAGTGTTTCAATGTTGGTCTCTGCCTCTATTTCCATTAGTTGCTCTATGAAGTTTCTATGGTAATATTAAAGATAATCATCAGTCTGACTACAGGGCAAATCAAGATCAGACACCCTCTCCTCTATTGCTTAGGGTCTTAGGCGCGGTCATCCTTGTGAATTTCATTTTCTTCTACTTCTTCTGGGTTAGGATGATCAAGTCTTCCTGTTAAATGACTGCCTGGTTTCCAGTGTTACCATGTTACTTTTAGGTTGTTGGAGGAATTCTTACTTTGGTGCCTACCCATCTCTTCCTTCAAATGAGGCCAGCATGCATCTTGGTCCAATCCTTGTTGTGGCTGTCTGAGTATCTGGAAGTTTTTCTTGATCTGCTCTGTACTGTCAATGTCTGTCTCAGAAAGTCTCTGAGGTCTCTATAAGAAGCTCTCTTGGTCTTCTCTCCTGGTTTGCACTCTTGGTGCTCTCTCTTATTCCCCTCAGTATTGTTCCAAACTCTTGGTCCCTTCAGTATTATGGCAAGCTCTCAGCTCTTATGTGGGGTGTGGCTAGAAGCTTGGATGGTCCGGTGGATGGGTTTGGGTTTGGGGGGAGCCTAGCCAGAGGAAGCTCCCTGCTGGTTGGCAAGAATGTTGGGAGAGGGGCCCGGGGATTTGTTCCACTGTGTAGGTCCTAGAAAGTGGGGTGTCCTGCTGTGTGGCTATTTACTGACCTCTTATTTCCCTCAGTATTGGAGTAAGCTATGTTTCAGAGTTCCATTGAGGTTGAAGGAGAATAGGCAGGTTTTGGGGAAGAGTGTGGCTAGTAGTTTGGATTAGCACTGGAGGGGTTTGGGTTTCGGGGGAGCCTAGCCACAAGATTAACCATAATTCTTGTCTATGTTTAGGCATGTGGCTTGGTAACTTCTATGCAGCATTCTATTCTTGCTTCCACTATTATCAGGGGTCATGAGTACCACCCTCAGTACCCACTCAGAGCTCAGAATAGGATGTCTATTGGGGATGATCATATGAGGTTAAAAAAGATTAACTCAAGGACATTATGTCTGCATTTTTTTTTTCAGTTGAGGGGAGAAAGTGAAGTTAAGGGTCGTGGAGAAAAAAGAAGACTAAGGAGAGAATAATGATAAAAATGAGTAGAAGAAGAAGGAGGAGAAGAAGAAGGAGGAGGAGAAGGAAGTGAAGGAGGAGGAGAGTAAGAGGAGATCTCCATAAGGGTCTAGCTACTATAAACACAGTTGGAAAAGTTGATAGGCAAAGACAATAATAATATGCATATAAAAATCACCAAAAGGCAGGTAGAACCTGAAAAAGCTATACTTTGGAACAAATGACACTACCCAGGAATGAGCCATCATTCAAGGGAAAACATTCCAAACCATTAGATAAAGTTACTAAACATCCCTGAATCCTGGATTCACCAATTCTCCTTATCTAATCTCATTTGTGTTAAGCAGCTTTAGGGATGCACAGATTTGTTTGTTAACAAACATGGAGCTTGCTGCCTTCCTGTTCCATGTCTGTCTTCTATAGAAATTTCTATGTTGTCTCTTAGCAGGTCATTTTGTGGGACTAACTCTATGTAAATTTAACTTTCTTTTTTCTTTTCTTCTTCTTCTTCTTCTTCTTCTTCTTCTTCTTCT
>NW_026073327.1:0-1862 GCF_014885135.2 Alexandromys fortis
TACCTGGATTCACAAACCAAATTCTGTTTTCTAGATGCTCCTTAGTGGATAGTTATTTTTTTCTTCTGTCAGCATTCAAACATCCAAGTCTCTTGAATTTTTTGAAGATGAGTGTTGTCCTGCAAAGACAAGAACAGAACCCTGTCCCCAACCTATATGCTTTTCTTACCATCTGTATAGTTATCACCATTGTGGATGAGCTGTCATTTCTCCTTTTCAATAGGTTTCTCCTTTTCAAAGCAAATATTTATTAATTTTGATGGTATCCATAATTTTTCTTCTCCTGTGGAAACAAGAATGAAACTCCTTCCCCAATGGAGCACCTCTCATGGTTTCCATTGTAAGGTCAACACATTCTTGAAATATACTGGTTGATTCAATTCAGAAGTTTTTTCTATTATCCAATGCCTCTCTGCTGCTGTTGATCCTTTCTCATTAGCATTAAGAAAATTCAAGGTTAATAAAGCATTATGCAATCTATTTCTGGGGGTATTTCCATCTCTTTCTGTTTGTTCAGCATATCCTTTATGATAAGATTTGAACTAACTATAACTGCCTGACCTGTAGGATTATTTGGTATACCTGTAATGTGCTTTATATTATAATAAGCAAAAAACTATTTCAATTTTTAGATACATATGCCGGACCATTGTCTGTCTTTATTTGTGCAGGTAAACCCATGATGGCCATAACTTCCAATAAATGTGTGATTACTGAACCAGTCTCTTCTGAGCTCAAGGCAGTTGCCCATTGAAAACCTGAATATGTGTCTATGGTGTGATGTACATATTTTAATTTACCAAATTCTGTAAAGTGGAACACATCCATCTGCCAGATTTCATTCCTTTGAGTACCCTTAGGGTTACTTCCCATAGGCAATGGTGTTTGATTATAGAAAGAGCAAGTTGAGCATCTCTTTATAATCTCCTTAGCTTGTTGCTATGTAATAGAAAGCTCTTTCTTTAAACTTTTGCTATTGACGTGATGTTTTTTATGAAATTCTGAGGCCTGAAACATACTTCCAATCAATAATTGATCAATTTTTACATTACCTTATGCTAGAGGACCTGGCAGACCTATATGGAATTGGATGTGTGTTATGTACATAGGAAAAAGCCTATTCCTGATTATGTCTTGCACCTGGATAAACAATGAAGTCAATTCTGTATCATCTGGTATAAATTCAGCAGTTTCAATATGTAAGACAACTCTTTCTGCATATTGTGAATCAATAACTATATTAAGAGGTTCTTTAAAGTCTCTTAGCACCATGAGAATGGCATATAATTCTGCCTTCTGGGCAGAATTTTAAGGGCTTTGTTCCACCTTACTTAATTCTTCTGATTTGTAACCTGTCTTCCCTGATTTATTTGCATCAGTATAAAATGTATGGGCTCTAGATATTGGTGAATCATGTACAATTTGAGGAAGAATTCAAGAAGATCTCTTTATAAGGTTAAGTCTATCATTTTGGGATAGTTGCTATTAATTTCTCCCATAAAATTAGCCCAAGCTCTTTGTCATGGTTCATTGTCTTCCCATACTTTTTTATTTCATCAGTAGTAAAAGGTACTATAATTTCTGCTGGGTCTATACCTGTTAGTTGACGAAGTCTCAGTTTACCTTTAATAATTAATTCAGAGACCTTTTCCACATAAGTTTTTAATTTTTTACTTGGTTTATGAGGTATAAAGGTCCATTCTAAAATAATATCTTCTCTCTGCATTAAAATTTCCATAGGAGAAATTCTGGAAGGCAACATTACTAGAATACAACTAAGATTTGCATTGACTCTATCACATGTGCCTCCTGTAATTTTTCCTCAACCATTATCAGCTCGTTTTCTGTTTTAGCTGTTAATT
>NW_026073328.1:0-1921 GCF_014885135.2 Alexandromys fortis
ATCAAATGTCAATACTGTGCTTCAGCAAGACTCCCATGAAACATTAGCACAGGGTAGAAGTGCAGTCTCAAAATTTGATTTGCAGTTCAAGAACACAGGGGAGCAAAGACACAAATGAAGCCATTGTAGTTTCCCCTTTTTCATTTCTTACTCCTGAATCAAATGCTGAATTTGATTATTTATTATATCTTATTTGTTCAAATAAGATGCCTCAGAGATAAAAGATGAGGCATGAATAAGAAACTATTGTTTTTAAACCACTAAATATCAGCCCATCAAGGAAGAATGTGACAGGAAATCTCTTCTATTTATATTACTTTGAACAGCAGTCAAAACAAACATTAGTGATTACTAGGGTAAACCTCTGTATAGCTAAGCAGACTGATTTTCAGATAGAGGGCATATTTGCACTCAGCATCTGGAAATTTTCTAATAATCTTAGTGTTAATATCTTTGTGTAATTTTTAGCAGTCAACTGACCACAGCTATGGAAACACTTGAATTGTAATTCCCCAAAGGGTGTTCTGAGTAAGACTTTGTCAAGCCTTCACTTTAGAACTGGAAATGTTTCTTCTCCAAACCGGCAGGTGTTAGGGCTAACAACAGAACCGAGTGAGAAAGGTCAGGAAGACATGAAGTCAACAGTATTACAGTCTTCCTACAGATGTGTCCAGCACCATGCGCAGTCCCTGATAGAACAGTCTATGCATGTTTCAGTGCTTGGGTAAATGAGGAAAAGACATGTGAATGCATGGTTGCAAGATTTTATTGTTCTCAAAACAATGCCAATATAACTCATTCAAGTAATTTGGGAAGGAAATCTCAATTTATTTATATTAGAGTCCCCCATAGAAACTGAAAACATACATTATATACACATAACCACAAACACTTACATAAGGAATGAAATTATGGCAAGTCTTAAAAAATACAAAGATGAGAAGCATAGAAATTCCAAATTTCTGGCAGAAGATGAAGGCACATCATTGATTCAATGACAATCTGGAGGCAGAATTCCTTCCCCTCTGGGAAAGGTGGTAGTGTTGTTTTCTGAAGACTTTTAACTGGTTCACTGTTACTTTCTCAAGCTACAGCATAATCTAAATACTCAAAGCATGGCTATTGACTTCAATGCTAATCTCATCTCTAATATATATTTAATGTAGGAACATAAACTCCTGTTTAATCAGGCAAATGGGTACCACGACCTAGCCACACTGATTCATTTACTCAATGGATGCAGGACGCGCTACCCTAACGTATGGCACTTGGAAATCATTTTCTGATCTTCCATTGGCTTCCCTAGTTAGAATTCATCAACCCACCTCCCATGAGAGTAGACTGCAAAGTTACAAGGGAGATGGAGAGATGGTTCAACAATTGGAGCACATGAAGCTCTTGCAGAGGACCTGGGTTTGGTTTCCAATACTGACGTGGTGACTCACAGCTGTCTGTAACTTCAGTTCCAGAAGATCCACAGCCTCCTTCTGGCCTTCTCCAGCAACAGCCATTCATGGGGTACACACAAACACACACACACACACACATATTAGGTAAGCATTCATATACATAAATAAATCAAAATAAAACTTAAATAAACATTTCATGGTTCATGTTTCTCTCTTGTTGTCATTCATTACAAAAGTTCAGCCATGACCTTTGCAACAAATGAGGAAATGAGAATGTGATACCACTTTGTCTTTCCTGTATTTCTTTTTTTTTTGTTTGTTTGTTTTTCAATAAAATTTTTTATTGAAAAAAAAAGATTTCCGCCTCCTCCCCGCCTCCCATTTCCCTCCCCGTCTCCCTTTTCCCCCCTCCTCCCTCTCCTCTCCCCCTCCCCCCACTCCTCTCCCCCTCCCTCTCCAGTCTGAGGGGCAGTCAGGGTTCCCTGCCCTGTGGAAAGTCCAAAGTCCTCCCC
>NW_026073329.1:0-1848 GCF_014885135.2 Alexandromys fortis
ATAGACCCAGCAGAAATTATAGTGCCTTTCACTACTGATGAAATAAAAAAGTTATGGGAAGACAATGAACCATGGCAAAGGGCTTGTGCTAAATTTTGGGGAGAAATTAATAGCAACTACCCCATACTATTAAAAGAAGTAGACTTAACCTCATAAAGAGAACTTCTTGGATTCTTCATCAAATTGTACGTGATGCTCCAATAACTGGAGCCCATACATTTTATACTGATGTCAATAAACCAAGGAAGGCTGGTTACAAATCAGACGAATTGAGTAAGCTGGAACAAAGCCCTTATGATTCTGTTCAGAAGGCAGAATTATAGCCATTCTTATGGTGCTAAGGGATTTTAAAGAACCTCTTAATATAGTTATGGATTCACAATATGCAGAAAGAGTTATCTTACATATTGAAATTGCTGAATTTATACAAGATGATACAGAGTTGACTTCATTGTTCATCCAGGTACAAGACATAATCAGGAATAGGCTTTGTCTGATGTACATAATATACATCCGATCGCATATGGATCTGCCAGGTCCTCTAGCACAAGAAGGTAATGCAGAAATTGATCAATTATTGATTGGAAGCATTTGCAGGCCTCAGAATTTCATAAAAAATCATGTCAATAGCAAAGGTTTAAAGAAAGAGTTTTCTATAACATAGCAACAAGCTAAGGAGATTATAAAGAGATGCCCTACTTGCTCTTTATATACCTGCAGGGACTAACCCGAAGGGTACTCAAAGGAATGAAATCTGGCAGATGGATGTGTTCCACTTTGCAGAATTTGGAAAATTAAAATATGTACAGCACACCATTGACACTTATCCAGGCTTTCAATGGGCAACTGCTTTAAACTCAGAAAAAGCTGATTCAGTAATCACACATTTATTAGAAGTTATGGCCATCATGGGTATACATGCACAAATAAAAACAGATAATGGTCCATTTTATGTCTCTAGGAAAATGAAACGGTTTTTTGCTTATTATAATATTAAGCATGTTACAGTATACTATTCATTTCTACAGGTCAAGCAGTCATAGAAAGATCAAATCAAACTGTACAGGCTATGTTAAATAAACAGAAAGGGGTGGAAATGCCCCTAGAAATAGATTGCACAATGCCTTATTAACCTTGAATTTTCTTAATGCTAATGAGAAAGGAACAACAGCGGCAGAAAGACATTGGATAATGGAAAGTCTGCTGAACTAAATCAACCAGTTTATTACAAGGATGTGCTGACCTCACAATGGAAGCCAGGAGATGTGCTGTGTTGGGGGAAGGGGTTTTGCTCTTGTTTCCACAGGAGAAGAAAAAATGTGGATACCGTCAAAATTAATAAAGGTTCACTTTAAAGAGGAAAAATGTTTTGGAGGGCCAGGCGGTGGTGGCGCACGCCTTTAATCCCAGCACTCGGGAGGCAGAGGCAGGCGGATCTCTGTGAGTTCCAGACCAGCCTGGTCTAAAGAGCTAGTTCCAGGACAGGCTCCAAAACCACAGAGAAACCCTGTCTCGAAAAACCAAAAAAAAAAAAAAGTTTTGGAAAGGAGACATGACAGCTCATCCACAATGATAATACTCATACAGGTGGCAAGGAAAGCATATAGGATGGGGGCAGGGTTCTGTTCTTGTCTTTGCAGGAAAATACTCATTTTCAAAAAATTCAAAGGACTCTGGATATTTGAATACTGACAGATGGAAAAAATTACTACCCAATATGGATCACCAAGAAAATTGAATAAGTTTCGTAAGTAATAATGTTTATATATATATATATATATATTGTTTATTTATTATATTCATAAGTATAGAGCTGGTTTTGGAGTTGGACTCTGGCTCAGTCCCTCT
>NW_026073330.1:0-1923 GCF_014885135.2 Alexandromys fortis
AAAGAAAGAAAGAAAAAGAAAACTTTTGTGTGTATAAATGTTGTATGGATGTATGTACATCCATGTGTGTTCCTGGTGTCTACAGATGGCTGAAGAGGGCCTTAGATCCTCTGGAACTGGAGGTACAGATGATTGTGAACCTCTGCAAGAGCATCCAGTGCTCTTAGCTGGAGCCATCTCTCCAGCTCTCTATTTGAAACCAAGAGAAGTCTAAGAAAATGTGAAGATGCTGTATTAGGTCATGAAGGCCGTGGGCCAGGCGTGCTGGTGCAGTGATAATCCCAGCTGTGGAGAGTGAAGCAGTAGGATTTGAGCTTCAGGCTCTGCCTCAGAAACAAAAAAGCCAGTGGCACTCAAAAGACAGAGGCAGGCAGATCTATGCAAGTTTGAGGCCATCTAGTCTACAGCAAGTCCAGAACAACTGGGCTGTATACTGAGACCTTGTCTCAAAACAGAACAAAACAAAACAAAACAAAACAAAAAAACAAGAAAAAAAGGCCTAGAGGATTAAAAGAAAAAGACTTGGTGGCACTTGGTAGAAGCAGGAGGATCGTAAGTTCAAGGTTATCAGTATTGAGTTTGGGGCCAGTCTGTGCAACACATAAAACACAAAAACATTGTAGAAGCTCAAAATGACCTATATTCTACAGTCTTTCTATGATAGCTTTGTAACCAGCTTCAGATTGCTGTGGGGTTATGAGTGTCCACTTAAAACATCTTAGTTTGCTAAGTCACCACTGTGTGCGCAGTTCATCTGTCCAGTCAGTGGCAGTGGCACACAGCAGTCGGTGGGTTTGCTGTTGTGTATTTCTCCTTGTTTATGATAATGAATATTTATGTGCTGATTGACTGTCGATGTTATCAGTCAGCATCAGGCAAAATTAGTAGTTAAGTCTGGGGAGTCAGGAATTCTACTCAGTTTTTGAACTATGTGGGAACCAGCACCTGAATACCATGTTACTCAAGACACAGTGTTTACAAACATCTATGAATAGGTGTGTTCTTCTGGGGTTTGTAATACGTTGCCATTTTTATTTATTTTGTGTGTATGTACAGTAACATGTAAGGTCTGAGGTCGTTCCCCGGTAGTTGGTTTTCTATACATGGGTTCCCAGGATTATTCATCAGTCACCATCGGACTTTTGCTCTTGGCCCACTGCACTGTCATGCTGGTTATTTTAATATTGCTTATGATGCTGAAATTTGAACTAAGACTTTGTGGATATAAAAAAGTGCTCTTTCAGGCCCTTTCTTAACTTAAAATTTTCAATTAATTAAGCCTGGTGGTGGTGCACACTTTAATCCCAGCCCTCAGGAGGCAGAGGCAGGTGGATGGATCACTCTGTGATTAGACCAGCCTGGGCTACAGAGTGAGTTCCAGGATAGCCAAGGCGGTTACACAGAGAAAACCTGTCTTTGAGGAAAAAAAGTAAATTATGTGTGTGGCCTGGTATCATGGAGGCCAGGGGAACAGGATTCCCTTGGGACTGGTGTTACAGACAGTTGTGTGCTGCCATATGAGTTCTGTAAATTGATTCTTAACCACCGATCATCTGTCCTGCCCCAGGTCTGCACAGTTTTAAATGCCCACCATTTATTTAGCAATGTGCTAACTTTCAGGAAGAACTAGAAAAAACCTCAGACCCTTGGAATTTGGGGATCATACAAGAGGCAAAAATAACAGGAATTGGGTTGTTAAGGGCTTGTCTAGCATGTCTGAGTTCCTGGGTTCAGTTGCCAGTAATGTAAAAGATAAACCAGACAGCAGCTAAAGTCTATATACTGCCTAGTTTGTTTGCTTTTTTCTTTTCTTTTTTTTTCTTTTCCAAGACAGGGTTTCTCTGTAGCTTTGGAGCCTGTCCTGGAACTAGCTCTTGTAGACCAGGCTGGCCTCAAACTCACAGAGATCCGCCTGCCTCTGCC
>NW_026073331.1:0-1912 GCF_014885135.2 Alexandromys fortis
GGCTTACCAGGGAGGATCTTAACCTGCGTCTGTCTGGAGCGGGAGAACCATGGCGACTCCTCACACAGCTTCTTTTTCCCAGCATTCTCCTCTGTCTACTCCGCCTACCTAATTTTCTATCCAATAAAATGGGCCAAGGCAGTTTATTAATAAGAAATCACTCCCACATCAAGATGCTTCTCTGATGAAGGCTAAGTGATATTCTGCTCTATGGGTATAGCAATATGTCATTAAGAATAATTTTATTGCTATGTTCCCTTAGCAGAAAATAGTAGGTTTTCCCCTAGGCCTATAACCTCTTTATTACTAGGTCATTGTCCACCTTAGCAGTATCAGGGCTGGGGTCCATCTCACGGAGCATGACTTAAATCAAATTTGAAAAGGGGGTTGGTTACTCTATAATGTTTGTACCACTATTGTAGCAGTACATCTTGCAGGTAGATAAAGCACTGGGTGAAATTTGATAATTAATTTACCCCTCTAGTCTGCAAAGTACCTTCCAGAACCATGAGTACTTGACAGTTGTTACAGAGAGAAAGGGCCTACTTGTTCATCCTGGCTGCCCAGCTAGCTTAGCCCCTAAATAACCACACAGAAACTGTATTCATTAAATCACTGCTTGGCCCATTAGCTCTAGTTTCCTATTGGCTAATTCTTACATCTTAATTTAACCATTTTTTATTAATCTGTGTAACGCCACGTGGCAGTGGCTTACCGGGTAAAATTCCTAGCATCTGTCTTCGGTGGATCCATGGTGTCTCTCTGACTCTGCTTTCTTCTTCCCAGAATTCAGTTCCATCTTTCCTGCCTACCTAAGTTCTGCCCTATCAACAGGCCAGGGCAGTTTCTTTATTCATTAACCAATGAAAGCTGCACATGGACAGATGGACCTAGACAGTAGGGGTGAAACTTTCAATTGGGCACCAGCTGAATTTCTACACATTTGATGACATAAAGAAACTGTGTCTTCAGTAGTAGTGCCTTTCTCTCAGGTTATAGAGAGTAACCAACCAATAGCCTTAGCAATAGCTTCTGATGTTTGGGAGTATCCTGTGGAACACCTTTGGTCAACAGCTCAGCAAGATTTAACTCATTCTTGTCAGTGGAGGTTTTACTTGGTGGTATAAGTTGTTCTCTTGGGACACTGTCTACCTCATGATATTGTGACTCCATTTAAATTTCTTTCATATGTGTATATGTTTTAGGAAGTGTCCATGGCAGTCAGTTTCCACATGGTTTTTCCAAAAATTCATTACTGTTAGTTGTCCATCTTCATAATCTTTCCCTTACCTGCCCTCTCATTCTCTTTTGCATTTACTTCTCCTTTTCTAGGTTCCCCTATCTCTATTTGTAGCACTAGATTCTACACCCCCTTCCTTGAAGGTCTTCTCCCCATTGGTCCCTTCTGAGCTACCTAGCTTCTGTGGTTATTCCTATTGAAACACACATATGAAAGACCCTGTCTCCAAAAGCAAGCTGTGTGACCCATGAAGAGCAATACTTGAGGCTGATCTCTGATCTCTGTGCACAATGCACACACATGAACACCAGCACACATATAAATATGTACACACACACACACACCTCTACACAAAAAAAGTCATAAAAAACTTATTGTTGTCTGTGCTCACTAAAAATTAATAAAAAAATAATGTGTTAAAGCTATGTTGCTATTATTTTAAAACTTCTAAGAAATTTAACCTTGGTCTTAGGTTACTGTTGCTAAACTGATCTGTTTTGTTCAACTGTTTACTATGTAAATATGCAGATAAAAAACTAACATGGCTAATGGCACCTTTGACTCGCCCCATTCCTATGACTCTCTAGTAGTAGGTCCACCCTTTTCCTCTGTGTGATTCTTGGAAGGAACAAATTTGGCAAGCTTTGAATATTTGTCTTTTTTTATTTTTTT
>NW_026073332.1:0-1861 GCF_014885135.2 Alexandromys fortis
TTTTGTATTAAAAACATTTTATTGGATGCACAAACCATAATAAAATTTTCTGTAAGTGTAGTACAACATGATGCTTGACATATTATATATATGATTGACACACATATATATGTATGTATATACTATATAAATCAGATTAACCATAGCTACTCACCATAACCAATTTTTTCTGTGTAATAAAATGCTCATTACTATCATCTTAGTTTTTTAAATACATAGTGTATAATTGTTATCTCTTGTCACCTATCATTCAAAATGGATTTTAGACTTTATCCAGCAATTTAAAACACTTACAGATATGTTCAGTATTATGTTATCTTAATATATTGATACCATAAGGATGTATCATCTTAGACTGGTCCTTTAAGAAATGAGCACAAATAACTCCATAGAGAGCTGCAGCCATTTGAAGAGCATATTATAAACAGAACTGGGGATACCTAGCACTGTTAGACTAATAGGAAATTTTAATACAAGGCTAACTCTGGTGGTTCACACTGTACACCCAGCATCAAGAAGGCTGGGCGAGAAGGGATATGAGTTTGAGGTCAACCTGAGCTATGTAGTAAGTTGCAAGCTGTCATTGGTAGCATACAGAGAACTTGGCTCAATAAATAAATAATCAAAAATGTCAAGACAGTAACTGTCCTAAGCAATAATGTATTAGTGTTTATAGTTTATTACAGTTTTGTTATGTAGGGAGGTTTTGTCTATAATTGATGACCACAGCAACCATGCGATCAGAGCCAGCTCTTGAATGGTCACATGTTCAACCGACTCATTAATATTAGAACAAAGCAACCGCTCAGGACGTAAGAGTGACAGTTATTTTACAAACTTGACCCTATGCCTTCTGAGTCTGTCATGGGCAAAAGCCTATCCTCTTTCTGGGTCTGGGATACCTCACTCAATATGATGTTTTCTAGATCCATTCATTTGCCTACAAATTTCAAAATGTTTTTTTTTTTTTTTTCCTGTGTAGTACTCCATTGTGTGCATGTACCACATTTTCCTTATCCATTCTTCAGTTGAGGGACATGTAAGTAGTTTCCAGGTTCTGACTATGACAAACAATGCTTCTATGAACATAGTTGAGCACAGGTCCCTGTGATATGATTGAGCATCCTATGGTATATACCCAAAAGTGGTATTGTGGATCTTGATGAAGGTTGTTTCCTAATTTTCTGACAAATCACCATTCTGATTTCCAAAATGGCTGTTCCAGTTTACACTCCCACCAGCAATGCAGCAATATTCCCTTTACCCCACAACCTCTCCAGCATAAGCTGTCATCAGTGTTTTTGGTCTTGGGTGTTCTTACAGGTATAAGATGGAATCTCAGAGTTGTTTTGATTTGCATTTCTCTGATGACTAAGGATATTGAACATTTCCTTAAGTGTCTTTCAGCCATTTTTCATTCATTCCTCTGTTGAGAGGTCTCTGTTTAGGTCTGTACTCCATTCTCTTCATTGGATTATTTGTTCTTTTGATGACAAATCTCTTGAGTTCTTTGTACATTTTGGAGATCAGTCCTCTGTTTGATGTGGTGTTGGTAAAGATCTTTTCCCATCCTGTGGGCTGTTGTTTTGTCTTGTTGACCATGTTCTTTGCTTTACAGAAGCATCTCAATTTCAGGTGGTCCCATTTATTGTTTCTCTCAGTATCTATGCTACTGAAATGATATTTAGGAATGTATTCACTCATAAGTAGCTTTTAGATATAAAGCAAAGAAAACACAGTCTACAATTCACCATCCCAAAGAACCTAGATAACAAAGAGGACCATAAGAGAGACATTCATGGATCCACTCTACATAGGAAGTAGAAAAAGATAAGATCTCCTGAGTAAATTGGGAGCAAGG
>NW_026073333.1:0-1920 GCF_014885135.2 Alexandromys fortis
AAAAGAAGAAGAAAAAGAAGGGGAAAAGGCAAAATATTGCCATGGAAGTTGTAGTAATACAGTGAGCCATGATGCCGTCTAACTTTATCCATATAACTTTCTGTACAACTGTTTATTGCAAAGAGTCATGGGTCTAGTTTGAGGCCTCTAGTTTCTGCTACATTGTCGATGCTAGGCCCTCACTGGGACTCCTCTTGGATACCCTGTTGTTACCCTGTGTCATGGAGATCCTGCAGCTTTGGGTTGGAAGGACCGATTTCTTCACATGCTCCAGCAGAGTCTAGATTCTAGATTCTAGGTGGATGTTGGGACCCTGGTTATGGGACCAGGGTTGGTCAGCCCCATAGCTCTCCCCTATCTACACCTTCAGGGTCAGCTCTACTCTGTTGCCCAGATGACGTCTGGGGGTCACTCTTCTGAGTGTTGCAACTGGTGAGGAGCAGGCACAGGCAGCAAGAGGCAGGGGGGACATCTCTTCCCTAACCACCCCACCATATGGCCCCCATACTTGCTCATATAATTCCTCTTCCCACTCTTGCACTGGACACCAAGAGCTCAGCTCAGTGCTTAACTGTGGATCTCTGCATCTGCTTCCATCAGTTACTGGATGAAGGTTCTATGACGAGAATTAGAGTGGTCACCAATGTGATTACAAGGGAAGGCCAGTTCAGGTACTCTTTCTACTACTGATTATGGTCTTATCTGGGGTCATTTTTGTGGATTCCTGGGAGTTTCCCTAGTCCCAGGTTTCTCCCTAACCGCATAATGGCTCCCTCTATCAAGATATCTTTTTTGTTCAGATCTCTTATCCTGTCTCTGCCTTCCCTTCTTATCCTTGACTTTATCAGTAGACAGTTACTCATCACACAGAACAGAGCTAGGCCTGTATAGAAATATCGAAATGAGGTATGCTCTCCCTTTTATGGAGGTTAATAGCCAATGAGAAAAATAGGCACCAAATACCTACGCCAATGAACAGTAGTAAAAGGTATACTCCTAGAGTTGCCATTATGAATACTTTCCTTTTTATGGAATTAAAATATTGAAACTTATATTTTGCCCATATAACGTATGAAGTTACATTCTATTTATATAACCTAGGCTATACAGTGTATTCTGTGAATACAATGTATTCATATACAGTGCAGTACTCACAGACTACCTATGTAGTACCTTATGGAACATTCCATGACATTTGGTGGCAGTGGCTCTTTCACTTTTACCTATCTTCTCAGGGTCTATGGATTGTAGCCTAAATATCCTTTTCTCTGTGTCTACTAACCACTTATGAGTGAGTTCATACCGTGTTTGTCTTTCTGGGTCTGTGTTACCTCACTCACCATTCCTGGCTTTTCATCTAATTGCCATTCATTTGCTAATCCAGTCAATAAATACTTAACAAAATCCTACTCTGCACAATTTACTATGTTAAATGCTAGAGAGGGTGTTAAACCACCTATTCTAGGTGGTTCTTTTTTATAGCTTACAATCTAATAGTATATTAATTATCAATAAATAACAAAGTACTCTAGGATTTAGTGGCTTAAAGAAACAAATATTCATCATCTCCCACCTTCAATGGGTAGGGAATCTGGCTGTGGCTTAGCTGGATATGTCTGGCATCAGTTGTTGAAATAATAGAAGTGGCGGGGCTGCGTCCCCAGCACCCCAGCCACCTGCTAGCTTATGCCCGAAATAACAACACACAAACTGTATTCATTTAAAGGCCTGGTCCCCGACTCCAGCTTCATCTACCGGTGTCTGGCCCACCTTACAGAGTTAACCCCCTTACCCCTATGTGGCCTTCCACCCAGCAGGCCTTCTCCATGATGACACGCCACAGAGAGTGTTTTCTTGTTGTAATTGGAGGAATGATGGAGGAAGGTCATTGGTTAATTAAATAAAGAAACTGCTTGCCCT
>NW_026073334.1:0-1939 GCF_014885135.2 Alexandromys fortis
TCTTTTACATATGAGGGTGCCCTTGTATTTGGGGCATAGATGTTCAGTATTGAGATTTCCTCTTGATGGATTTTTCCTGTGACTAATATGAAATGCCCTTCTTTGTCTCTTTTGATTAATTTTAGCTTGAAGTCTGTTTTGTTAGATATTAGGATAGCTACACCTGCTTGTTTCTTAGGTCCATTTCATTGGAATATTTTTCACCAACCCTTTACTATTAGACAAAGTCTGTCTTTGAGGTTGAGATGTGGTTTTTTGTATGCAGAAGAGGGATGGATTCTGTTTTCGTATTCAATCTGTTAGCCTGTGCCTTTTTATAGGTGAGTTGAGTCCATTTATATTAAGGGATATTAATGACCAGAGATTGCTAACATCTATAGAACATTCCATCCAAACAGAAAAAAATATATACACCTTCTTCTCAGAACCTCATGGAACCTTCTCAAAAACTGACCACATACTCAATAACAAAACAAATCTCAACAAATACAAAAAAATTGGAATAATCCAATGTACCTTATCAGATCACCATGGTTTAAAACTAGAAGTCAACAGCAATACTAATTCCAGAAAACCCAAAAACACACGGAAATTAAACAATGCTTAACTGAATCATCATTGGATCAAGGAAGAAATAAAGGAAGAAATTAAAGACTTCTTAAAATTCAGTGAAAATGACCACACAGTGTACTCATTTTATGGGACATCTAGTCCCTCTTAAGAGACATCCTCTTAATTCCACAAAGAGGTTACATGCCTGTGTTTGCCCATATGGACAGAACACGGGTCTGCTCCAGTCACTCTCTCTCTCTCTCTCTCTCTCTCTCTCTCTCTCTCTCTCTCTCTCTCATGTGTGCCTATGTGTCTGTGTGTGTGCCTATGTGTCTGTGTATTTGTGTGTCTGTGTATTTGTGTGTGTGTATGTGTGTGTATATGTGTGTGTCTGTGGGTGTGCCTATGTGTCTGTGTATTTGTGTGTGTGTGCGCGTCTGTGTGTGTGTCTGTGTGTGTGCATTACTCTCTCTTTTCCTTTTTTGAAGACCACTTATTTGATCCTTAGTTCTGTCCTTTCCCTTTGGATTGATGTCAATATTCTGATTATCTCAGTTTGCATTTTATTCTAGTGACTCATAAGAGATGTTCACTGCTATCTAGGGAAAAATAGGAATAAATAAATAATATATGTAATAAACAAATAAAACCTTCAAAAAATAAAAGAAAAAATATGATTTTTTTAAACCTGGTATCAGTTTGTCAAAGCATCCCACTCTCCTATTTGTGTTGAGGGAACAATGACTTCTGGTAAGGATCTTGATACAGGACAAGAGCTTAATTATGAACACACAGGAAGAGAACAATCCAGAAGACATTTATTAAGCATTTGCATTACTGTAGATAGACAAAGGTAGCTGTCACCAGGACCTGCGCTGTGTGGTATATCAAAGGACAACTTAATGTAAAAATAAAGACACAGGTGGAGGCAGGAAGATCCTGATTTGAGGCTAGCCTCAGCTTCACCGTGAGATCCTGTCCTCCCAAAGAAAGGAAGGAAGGAGGGAGGGAAGAAGGGAGGGAGGCAGGGACTCATTAGCTATGGCCAATATTTGCAGAGAATCCGAGGAGTGGAAGTGGAAATCCAGAGCTAGAGCGTCTTGCCAACTGCACAGTCATCTTTTCTTGATCTCTATATTGCTAGTATTCATGAGCAAGCCTGAGGCGTGGGGCTGGAGACACATCAGTGGTTAAGAGCACTTACTGTCCTTGCCAGGACCTGCTTCAGTTCCCACCCACATGGCAGTCACAGCCACCTGTCACTCCAGCCCTGGGGACAGATTTTTCGAGACAGGGTTTCTCTGTAGCTATGGAGCCTGTCCTGGAACTAGCTTTTGTAGACCAGGCTGGCCTCGAACTCACAAAGATCCACCTGTCTCTGCCTCCT
>NW_026073335.1:0-1919 GCF_014885135.2 Alexandromys fortis
GGTCATCGGCTTCCTCCCGGAGACTCCCAGAGTCATTCCTGCCCTTGTGTAGCAGACAGCACACAGCAGAGAAAACTCCACTGCTTCCTGGAGAATCTCCTCCCATTTTTCCAGGCGGCAGCTTCCAGCAGGTGTCCACTACTGGACAGGACAGAGCAGGATGGCCTGGACTCTGGCAGCAGCAGAGTCACTAGGAGGGTCAATGTCCAGGCTGTAAAGAGAGGGGTTCGGTGACACCCGCGAGGATTCTTGGTGCGCAAATATAGTGTCCTGGTCACTCTGGCAACCTAAAATGCCTTGAATGGTTGGGCATTCGGTCACATCCTGGACTGTTGTGTCATGTTTTCTGTGCATGCTTGCATTCCCTCCACCACAAACACACACACACACACACACACACACACACAATACACACACTCATCTCACCCCCACCCCTCTCTTTCTCTCTCCCTCTCTTCCACTCTACACTGGGACCCTTCCTAGGTCTGTCCACTACATTCCTTCCTGAAAGTCGCCGAGAGATGGTGACCATGAACAGGTGACATTTCATGTACCTCGCAATCTTCAAAGTAGGCCCAGGTTGATGTTTCCCGTACTCTGAGAATGTCCACAAGATAAACCGATAATTGGAATGGAAGACACAGGAGATATGGCTGATCATTCTGCAAAGTAGCAGGACAACTTAAGGGCACCACGGAGGGTCTTTCTGCTGACACGTGACTCTTCCTGCCTCAAGTCCCTCAGTGGCTTGCTTTGGGATGATTAGAGCAAGGCACTGTCCCGTGAGAACAGGTGCAGGCTGCCTGAACAGCACACTGATGATGTTGGTCTCCTGTAGTCTTGGAGAGTCCGGTCACATGGTCACGGTGCACCATCCTTGGTGAATCACAGGATGCTCCATCCTCTGCAACAGATGGCCACTCATCTTGCCCACAGTGGGGAAACAGATGATGTCGTGTGTGCAAAGTCACAGAGACAAGGAAGGCCAGGGACTTGCAGGAGGGCCCTGGCAGCAATCATCCAGGGCCTTAGCCATTCCTTGCTAGGACCCTTTCCATGCCCAAGGATGAGGTAGCCTTCTGACTCCAAACTGAGAGTCCTGAGATCCTAGTTAACAGAAGGAAGTTAGAACCCTCACACCCATCAAGTAATGGCTTCAATTCCTGCCACCTGCGAAAGTACTTTCCGCACAATGGTTCATCTTACCACCCCCGTGGCCCTTGTCTAAGTCCCCCTAGGAATTGACACCTGTCCAGTCCGTTTGGAATCATCAATTTATTAGTAGTCAGATAGGATACATCACACACACACACTTCCGTTCTCCTAGTCTAAGAGCATGATGTACGAGACCCTTTTCAAACAGTGTATGATGTCACCAACTCTTTCGATGAAGTCTTCTTGCATCTGGTTTAGTGTGTGCTCTGACCTGAGGCCCTGAACATGCTGTCACCTCAGAGGGGATTCCTGCATGGAGCTTCTTCTCTTCCTGGAAGTTCTCTCTGCAGGCACCGGGAATGTGGAAAGGGCCACTTGCATTTCTGCTCTGACAATCTCCCAGGAGCAAGGGCTGTATCCCTTTCCCTCCAGATAGCGGGAGATTCTTAAGAAGTAGATGCGGATGGCCATGGCCAAAGTAGGCAGACAGGGAGGTGTTTGCTCCGCTGACCCCTCCAGAGCCTCCAGGCCACTCAACAGACTAGTGAGAAGCCGCCCGAGTGTCCTCTCTGGCCAGGCATCTCTTGTGGCCCGTGGCCTGAAGAGCTGGAGAACCTGCCTGAGCATCTCAGAGTAGCAACAGGTGGCTACTTCTCTCTGCTTTCCTTGGATGATATGGCCTTTCTTCCAGGGACATTTAAAATCGGTTCTGTCTTGTAGGCAGGAGAGGACCGGCATGATTTTCATCTCTTTTAATAACTGTA
>NW_026073336.1:0-1928 GCF_014885135.2 Alexandromys fortis
CCCTGCCCTGTGGGAAGTCCAAGGACCACCCACCTCCATCCAGGTCTAGTAAGGTGAGCATCCAAACTGCCTAGGCTCCCACAAAGCCAATACGTGCAGTAGGATCAAAAACCCATTGCCATTGTTCGTGGGGCCTCAGTAGTCCTCACTGTCCGCTCAGATCTTAAGAGCATGTGAAATGTTTACCACAGCTACCCCGACAGCTCCTACAGAGACTGTTTCTAAGGAGGTTAGCTAACCCTGCCTCTTTGTTCAGCTGTAGTCTGTAATAACCCCGCCTCCTTGTTCAGCTGTCTATAACCCCGCCTCCTTGTTCAGCTGTCTAAAATAACCCCGCCTCCTTTTTCAGCCATAGAATAACCCCGCCTCCCTTTTCAGCTGTCTGTAATAACCCTGCTTCTCCATTCAGCTGTATATGATAAACATGCTGAACTTTGGGAATGCTGAGGTTTCTATATCCAAGAGCCTAGCCCACCCAATCCCAGTTTTCTTTGTATCCATGAGTTGTGGATAATTTGATCACACCGTGAAACACAAGATAGCATTAACTAAATAAAACCTACCTTGGGCCAAAAGGCATAGCAGTAGATTCAGGTGCAGGCGCCGGGGGGACGATCAAACACCAACCATGCGTTTTTTTTCATTTCTTCATTCTCTTGCTGCCCCACGTAGGTCAGTCTGCACAGTCTGAAGCTGTGCAGCGTGCCACAGATTATGGTAAGGAAGAATGGCGAGAAGATGAGTGGAGTAAGACGAGGGATTAACTAAGAACAAAAGAAATAATAGAGGAAGGAGAGTAAAGAGAAGGGTGGAGAATTGAGATAGTGTTAGGGTAACTGGAGCTTAGAGACGACGAAAGCTTTTGAAAATTGTGATTATGAGGTATATGGGGTTGCTGGAGAGATGGCTCAGTGGTTTTCCCAGCTAGTTTGTGTGTGTGTGTGTGTGTGTGTGTGTGTGTGTGTGTGAACTGAGAAAATGCCTTCATAAGATTTGGCTGTGGACAGGCAAGGAAGGCTGCAGGATATTTTCTTAATTAGTGATTGATGGGGAGGGCTCCGCCCCTTTGTGGGTGGTGCCCTGGGCTGGCGGTCCTGGGTTCTGAAAGACAGCTGGAGGAGCAAGCCATAAGAAGCAAGCTAGGAAGCAAGACTGCACATTGAGTTCCTGCCCCGCTTGCGTTCCTGCCTTGGCTTCCCTCAGACCGTGATTCAGGATATGGAAGCCAAACACACCCTCTACTCCACAAGTTGCTTCTGGTTAAGGTGTTTCATCACAGCACTAACCCTAACCAAGACGGGGATTAAGAGCACGCGCTGCTCTTACAGGGGACCTGAGTTTGGCTCCCAGCATCTCTGTCAGGTGGCGGACAACCGCCAGTATACTCCAGTTCCGGGAGAATCTGACGTCCTCTTCTGAACTCAATGGGCACCAGAGCTCTTGTGCACCCTGGCACATGGACACATAGTTAAAAATAAGTGTATAGGATGGGGAGAGACAAAGGAAAGAAAGCAAGACCGAGAGGTAATAGATGCTGTGAATGAGTAGAGAACACGGTGGCGCAAGTCCTGAAACACAACCCTCGTAAAACCTAAGTAAGCAACAAAAAAGCTAACACAGAACGTCTACGAGGCAGTGAAGCTGAGAAAGAAACAATGGAAATAAAGTAAAAGAAGGATAGCTTGTCATTAGCCAATGTCTCTTAGGTGGTAAAATTTCACGCTCCCCTGATCCCTTAGTTGTTTGTGGATTTGATTCAGCTGGGAAGTGTCGTAACCTGTCCAAATCTGTTCGAGCAGGTGGGCCACCCTGCAGCAACTCTGTTGAGACTAAGGTTCCACGGATGAACTTCTATCTTGGTGCCAGTGGGACTCAGCTCTCCTTAGGAGCGTACCAGCCCTCCCCACGTGTGACACTTTAGGATACCC
>NW_026073337.1:0-1945 GCF_014885135.2 Alexandromys fortis
CTCCTGGCTTCATATTCAAAGGATCATATGAAACATCATCAGTTGGCTCACTTACTGTTAGTGTGAAGCAACTCAATGACCTGGAGGAGTGGTTGTGTCTAAGATGTTGCAAATTTTGGGCATTCATAAAGGTGTGCTTTTGTTTGGATGTGAACTTGCCCCCTAAAGTCTCATCTGTTACGTGGTCTCTGGATAGTAAATCCAAACATTGAGGGGCTACTTGATCAGAAAGACTCAATAGGTTAATATAGTAATGGGTTAATGGTTTGAAGATGTGTTTGGGAGGTGGAATAAATTTCAAGTGATAGAATCTAATTGGAGGCAATTGGATGGTAGCAGCATTTTATAGCTAGTCGCTCTTATCTCAGGTCTCTGTCTATCTCTCTCTCTCCCCCCCTCTCTCTCTCTCTCTCTCTCTCTCTCTCTCTCTCTCTCTCTCTCTCTCTCTCTCTCTCCCTCTCTCACCTTCCTACTCTACCTCTCTTTCTTTTTTAACTTTTGATTTTGAGACAGGGTTCTTCTGTGTAAGAGCCCTGGTTATCATGCACCTCTCTTTGTAGATCAATTTAGCCTCAAACACAACACAGAGACCTGCCTGTTTTTACTTTCTGAGTCCTGGGATTAAAAGCATGTGCTACCACCAATTGGCTGAATTAAAATTCTTATATGCAATATATTTTGGTCATATTTTTCCTTCCTGCAAGTCCTCCTGATCCCCTGAATCGCCCTACGCATTCAATTTCATGTTCTTTTTTTTCTATTGCTAAAAAAAAGAAAAACAATGAAACAAGATATATAAGAACAAACCAAATATCCACATGGAATCTACTTTGTGTTGGCCACTATTTCTGGGCATTGCGTTTGCTATGGAGTGTGGTTTATGTACTATGTTGTGAATGTATAACACCAATTTTCCCTTTGTCAACAGGTATCAATTGGCAACAGGTTTTTCCATAGGACTGGGACCCTGTGTCAACCCCCCTCCTGGGGCTGCAAATCTATCTTGACTGAATCTTTGCAGGTCATGTGTGTGATGCCATGGTCTCTGAGTTCATATGAGCTTCAGACCTGTAGTGTCTGTAAGACACTGTTACCTGGCGTCATCTATCACCTTTGGCTCTTACAATCTTTTCCTCCTCTTCATCAAAAATCCTGGATCCTTGAGGGGAGGGATTTGATGAAGACATCCCATTTGCGACAGAGTACTCCAAAGTCTTACTCTCTGCTCATTGTCCAGCTGTAGGTCTATGAATTAATTGCCAACTACTGTAAGCAGAAGCTTAGAAGCTTCCCTGATAATGTTTGATAGCAGAAATGAGGCTCAACTTCCCGCTATTCACAATCTTGTCATCACCAAAAAGCATGACCAAAAAGCGTGTCCAGAATGTCAGCAATGAAAGAATGAATATCCTTGGTCATTACAAATTTTACTACAAAATATTCAAAGAAAAGATGTATTATCTGCAGAATGAAAGAAAAAAGCCACAACTCTTCCATTTCCACACGTGAAATGGTCCAAAGAGGCAATTCCAAGGTAGAACGAACCTGGAGATTTCCAATAGCTGCAGGGACGGATTGAACTGTGTCTGCTTAAGCATCGTATTTTTTACTTCTATTTATGTGTATGTCTCCTAACATGTGCATGTATGTCCCCACTGGGACCAGAAAGAGGGCATCTGGTACCCTGAACTGGAGTTACAGGCATTTGTAAGCTGCTTGATATAGGAGCTGGATACTGAATTCAGGTTCTTTGCAAGGTCAATGTCCACTCTTAACCAGAGAGTTGTCTCATTGGCCTAATGAAAATAATTTGATCTAGGTAGAAATGTTAGTTGAAATTAGAAAGATGTCAACTCCCCTTGACTTATATACTGAGATCTATTATATAAAGCATATAACATTTCAAAAATGAAATTGTTATCCAGAGTAATGTCATTTTTAAGGT
>NW_026073338.1:0-1911 GCF_014885135.2 Alexandromys fortis
ATGATTCTTTGGATTTCTTCAGTGTCTGTTGTTATATCCCCATTTTTGTTTCTGATTTTGTTCATTTGGATATGCTCTTTCAGTGTTTTAGGTAGTTTGAATAAGGGTTTGTCTGTCTTGCTGATTTTCTCAAATAATCAGCTCTTTGATTTATTCATTGATTCTTTGTATATTCTCTTTGTTTCTGGTTTATTGATTTCAGCTTTCAGTTTATTTCCTCCTATCTACTCCATTTGGGTGAGCTTTCTTCTTTTTGTTCTAGAGCTTTCAGATGTCCTGTTAAATTGCTATTATGACATTTCTCTAAATGCTTTATGAAGGCACTTAGTGCCATTAACTTTCCTGATAGCACTGCTTTCATTGTGTCCCATGAATTTGGGTATGTTGTGTATTCATTTTTATTGAATTTTAGGAAGTCTTTAAATTTTTTTCTATTTCTTTCTTGATTCAGCAGTAATTCATAGAGAGTTGTTCAGTTCCATGAGTTTGTAGGCTTTGTGGTGTTTCTGCTGTTGTTGAAATCCAACTTTAATCCATGATGGTCAGATAGGATTCAGGGATTATTTTATTTTTCTTTTATCTGTTGAGATTTGCTTAGTGACTGAGTATGTGGCAAGTTTTGGAGAAAGTTCCCAGAGGTGCTGAGAAGAAGGAATATTCTTTTGTGTTTGAGTGAGATGTTCTATTTACCAAATACCTATTAGGTCCATTTGGTTTATAATGTTTGGTAGCTCCATTATTTCTCTGTTTGGTTTTTATCTGGATGACCTGTCTGTTGGTGAGAGTATCGTATTGAAGTCTCCCAATATTAATGTGTGAGGATATTATGTGATTTAAGCTTTATTAATATTTTTTTATAAATGTGTGTGCCCTTGAATTTGGAGCATATGTGTTAAGAATTGAATGTCATCATGGTAGCTTTTTCATTTGATGAGTATGACATGTTCTTTCTTGTCTCTTTTGATTAATTGTGGTTTGAAGTCTATTTTGTTAGCTATTAGAATGGCTACAGCAGCTTGCTTTTTAGGTCCATTTGCTTGGAAAATCTTTTTCCAATCCTTTACTCTGAGGAAATATCTGTCTTTGATGTTGAGGTGTGTTTTTTTTGTATGCAGCAAAGGATGCATCTGTTTTAGAATCCATTCTATTAGTCTGTATCTTTTTATTGGAGAATTGAATCCAGTGATATTAAGTGATATCAAAGACCAATGACAGTTAATTCTTATTATATCTTTTGTTGTTTTGTTGTTGTTGGTGGTAATGGTGTATGTATGTGTGTGTACTTCCCTTCTTTTGGTTTTGCTGGAATGAGATTATTTATGTTTTCATGAGTGTAGTTCACCTCCCTGGGTTAGAGTTTTCTTTCTAGTATCTATGTAGGCCTGAATTTATAGATAGATATTGTTTGAATTTGACTTTATCATGGAATATCTTGTTTTCTCCATGTACAGCAGTTGAAATTTTGGGGGGTTATAGTAATCTGGGTCAGCATCTTTGTTCTCTAAGAGTCTACAGGACATCTGTCCAGGCTCTTCTAGCTTTTAGAGTTTCCATTGAGAAGTTGGGTATAATTCTAATAGGTCTACCTTTTTATGTTACTTGGCCTTTTTCTCTTTGCAGCTTTTTAATATTCTCCCTTTGTTCTGTGTCTTTAGTGTTTTAATTATTATGTGGTGAAGGGTTTTTCTTTTCTGGTCCTATCTATTTGTTATTCTGTATACTTCTTATACTGTTATACGCATATTCTTCTTTTGGTTACGAAAATTTTCTATGATTTTGTTGAAAATATTTTCTGGGCCTTTGAGCTGGAATTCTTCTTCATATAAATCTATTGTTCTTAGGTTTGGTCTATTAATAGTATCCCAGATTTCCTGGATATTTAGAGTCAGGAATTTTTTAGATTTAACATTT
>NW_026073339.1:0-1908 GCF_014885135.2 Alexandromys fortis
AAAAAAAAAAAAAAAAAAAAAGAAAAGAAAAAAAGAATACATTTCTACTCTTTACATAATTTTTTAAATAAACAGTCTTATGGAAATTTTATAGGTATAACAGAAGAATATCCTATAATATCAAGTGTAGTTTTCTATAGTCAATCTTGCTACCTATTTGTGAGGAAGAAAAAAAGCTACATTTGGGGGAAGTACTACAGTGATATTTTATTTATGTTTTGATAAATAAAGCTTACCTGATGATCAGAGAGTAAAAGTAAGCAACTAGAGACCAGGCAGTGGTGTCATACACCCTGAAGCCCAAGATTTGGAAGGCAGAGGCAGAGATGGATCTCTGGAAGTTCAAGGCCACCCTGGGCTCTCTTCTCTCCCTCCCTCTCTCTCTCTCTCCACCATGGGTAGCAGGCTCTCCCTGATCCCCCTTCTCGGGCTGCTGTCAAACTAGGCAGCTGCCCTGAAACCCAGTCAGGCTTTCGCTGTTCTGTGCAGCAAGAATCAGCTTCATATCCTCATCAACATTGTCAGGAGATTTGGTAAGACAATTAGGACTCCTTAAAGGGAGGAATTAGTTAAAAGAGAGAGTTATTTTTCCCCCAATATTACAAATGGGAAATACCATTACAGTGGAAGGATTTGGACCTCCGGATGATACTATGCTGCACAGTTTGAAAACGAAACAGTTAAATGAGAGGGTATCTAGGTGGAATTTATGTAATGTCAGATGTAAACATTATCAGCTTTGTCATTTTTGTCTTATCACTAAAAAGCTGGTTAATAAGAGTGCTAAGATACAGGCCTTAGAAAAAGTTAATAAAACAGATCCCAGAGATATTCAAATACAGACAGAAGAATTTAGTGGAGAACCAATTTCAGCATTGCATTATAAGAACAGAGAGGAATAGCCTAAGGTTTTCACACAACCAACCTTAATATATCTATCTAATAACCTTACAACAATTTACAAATGGCAGAGATTCTGTTACAGCTAACTGGAATCTTATGGCAGTGTTATATTTAAAGAGATTCAAGGAAGCAATCATCTCAAATGGCATGCATTCACCTTTTGTGAAGCAAATATCAAACTCATGGTCAGTTTGTAATAGAATTATCCCTAAAGACTGGATAGAGTTGACTAACGGTGTTTTAGAGCCTCAATTACAGTGGAGTGACTGGTTCAGGTAAGAGGCTAAGATTATTGATCAACAAAGTAAAGCTAGAGGTATGGAAACTCCCAATATCAAATTATTGGAGAAGCAGACTAGGCTACGACAGAAAGGCAGGCTGTTTATGATGACCACACCCTGAATTTATGATGCACAGCAGCCTTGAATACTTGGGACAGAACTAGAGAAATAGGAAATAAAATTGAGTCATTTTAAAGATATACAGGGCTCAAAGGAAGCCTTTACAGATTTATTACAAAGACTGACTTCAGCAGTAAATAGAATGATTCTGAATAGAATTCAGAAGTTTGAAAAATAATAATTGAATCTCTGGCTTTTGAAAATGCCAATTTTCTATTCAAAAGGATAATTAGCCTGTTAAAGGCAGGGTCAACACCTTTGGAAGGACGGATCCGAGACACAATTATCATGAGCATGATGAACATCATGATGCCTGGATAGGAGAAGTTATTTCTAGAGATGCGAGGAAAAATCAAAATGTCAAATGTTATAATTGTGGAAAACAAGATCACCTTAAAAGAAATTATTGACAGGGCATTCCTAGAAACAATCTTTTTTAAAAGCAACTATAGTTTACCATAACGTGGACAACATCTTGCTATCTGATTCAAATGTAGACACTTTAGAAAAAAATATTTGAAGAAGTAAAAAATTTTTGCCTTGTTGGGTATTACAAATTGCTCCTGAAAAAATATAAACAGAAGATTCTATGAATTATTTATGG
>NW_026073340.1:0-1881 GCF_014885135.2 Alexandromys fortis
TAATAATACCCAGCTTCATTCATTTTCTTTGAACAACATTGTTTCATGTTTGTTTCTTTTTGAATAGAATATTGTATTTGTACAACATTTTTTCTATTAATTTGTTGCTGGACATCATGCTTGCTTCTGTTTCCTAGCTATTGGAATAGTGGAAGTATGAACATGGATGTGCACATATCACTTTAGTAAGAAAGGAAGACTTTAGGGCATATACCCAGGATGGAGTGATGTAGCTAGGTCATGAGGTAGTTTCATTTTTCATGCTTTGTGAAACCTCAGTGATGATTTCTATAATGGGTATACCAGACTATACTTTTACCAGTAATGATTAAGGGTTCCCCTTTCCACATATTTCTCCCAACTGTTAACACTTGTTTTCTTGATTTAATCATTCTAATTGGAGTGAGATGGAATCTCAAATGTTTCTCAAGATTCCCGTTGTCATTCAGTGAACTTCTGCTACCATCAGAGGTAGTAGAATTCTGTTCATTTAGAGAGGTGCATTTTTATATTTGCATATTTGGATGTGCATTTCTTTGGTGATTTGGGAGGTATTATTATTTATGAATTTTGGTCTGTCATATTTCTTTATTCATGGTGTACTTGATGACACATTTGTCTACCTTTTTCTTTTTCTTCTCTTTTTTACTTTTTAAAAATTTTATTCTATGCATCTTCTATGTAATGTGTGAGATAAAGGGGTCACTCTTCTGAGTACTGCAGCTGGTAGGGTAGGGACACTACCACTCCTGTAACCCCAGTGCCAGTTTCTTACTCATTCCAGGTACTAATGGGCATGAGAGGGAAGGGGAAGAGCATCTTTCCTCTGTCCATTTTACCAAAATGGGGACGGCTTTCCTTTGCTCATAACATTGGGGCTGGGTCACCTTCACCTTCATCCACCAGGCAGCTTTGCTGTGCTTCCTAGCTGAGGGGCAGGGCCATTTCCTGAGTGCTGCAGCTGTTAAGGGTCAGCTTTCTCACCTGCTGCAGGCAGTAAGGAGTGAGGGGGAAAGGGGGCATCTCTCACCTTCCTACACTGCCACATGACCGATGGGTAGTGATGACAGCTGGCACATCACACCTACACCAACAAGTTTGGCTCTATTGTTACCTAGGTGAAGTGCAGAACCAGCTCTTCCAAGTGCTGAAACTGGTGAGGAGAAGGGACAACTCTCCTGTTCTTGTAACCTCAGGGCTAGTACTCACACCTGCCTTAAGAATTGATGGGGGGAGAGGCACCTCTCCTCTGTCCATATCATCATAGGACAGATTGGGTAATGGAGTTAGCTATCCCTTGCTCACTACTTCAGGGCTGGCTCACCTACACCTGTGACAGTAGACTTGGCTCCATTGTGTTGCCTGGGTACAGGGCTTGCTCTTCCGAGTTTTAGCTGGTAGGGGTCAGAAACAGTTTTCTGTTCTTATGACCACAGGTCCAACCCACCCATATGCCTCAGGTAGTGATGGGTGAGGGGTAGGGTTCGGGGAGTGGAGGAGAGAAGGAGGAGGGCATCCCTTTGCCTACTTTTTTTTTTTTTTAGAATGAAAGAGTTGGCTTTTTTTTTTTTACAAATTCCTCAAATTTTGTGTAATGAATAATACATCTATTTATGAACCACAATGAAGTATACATTCATGAATAAGGCTTCTACCTTAGCTTATTACAGTTATTCATTCCTATGGTAATGTTAAAATCTTTGTGTAATTGGGACTATTCACATTTTCATTTGGAGACTGCCTTCATTAGGTATTCCTATTGCTGTGATAAGATATCATCATCAAAAGAAACTTTGGGAAGGAACGGTTTATTTCAGCTTACACTTACATAACACAGTTAATGGCTGAGAGAATCAGGATAGGAGCCCAAACTGTTTCAGA
>NW_026073341.1:0-1863 GCF_014885135.2 Alexandromys fortis
CACCAAAAGGGACACACACTTTTTTTTTTTTTTTTTTTTTTTTTCTGTAGCTCTGTTATCAAGAGCGGAATAACATTTGGAATAGATTTTTCAGCTAAAGAGTGACATCTTGTGGCTTTATTGTCTAATTACATTAAGATTATCTAGCTAATGAGTTAGATCCACACAGATTGAGCGTCCCTGTCAGAGACCCTGCTCCGAGAAGAAAAGGAAGGGCACACAGATGGCTATCTAAGTCAGAAAAGGAAAGATAAGTTCAAAACCACGGTAAGTGAAGGACAACACGAGTAGCCTGGTGGCTCCTGCCTGCAATTCCAGCACCCTAAATGCTGAGGCAGGGGAATCAGACACTCAGGGCTGGACTGGGCCGCACAGTGAGGCTCAGGTCAGCCTGAGAGACAAGAGCCTGTCTCAAAAAACAAAGAGAAAGAAAGAAGCCATAACGTAAGACTTAGCAGTTTAGGGGCTGGAGTGAGAAAGGTTTACTGCTCTTGCAGAGAACTGGAGTTTGGTTCCCAGCACCCGTGTCAGGTAGCTCATAGCCTCCTGTTACTTCAGCTCTAGGTGATCCATCGCCCCCTTCTGTCCATCGTGGGACACCTGCACTTCCATGTACATACCGTCACAGAGATACATACACATGATTACAAAATAAAAATAATCTTTCCAAGGGAGGTCCAATCTCAGCAGCCCTGGGCTCTCCTTCCTCCAGGACTCGGATGCTCCAGGTCCCTCTTGGCTGAGCCCGCTGCTGGGAGGTGTAGCAGGGTAAGACCTACGTTAATTGTGAGTGGTTTGTAAATTTCCTCTTGCCATGTTTTTCTATTCTGGAGCCATGTTCTTGAGCATTTAGGTTTCACGTGTGAGCACAGGGTTTTCCATTACTCTCCTCTGTTAACGTCATTCCGCCATCTCACTGCTTCCTTCCTAGGCCTGATCTTCCTCCCTCTCCTCCCAACTGCATTCTAGCTGCCTTTTTAGATGAAAGAGGTTGCAGGATTGGGTGGGATGGAGCCTTTGAGTCCTTTCTAGAAACCTGTCTCCAGTCCAGCAGTACCCAGCTTGCTGCAGTCCATCCTAACATCTGATGGCATGGGTTGGAGGTGTTGGATCAGGCCTGACTCTGGCCCCTGTACTTTTAGCTCTGGGTGGCCAACTGGAGAGGCATCCATACCCCTCAATAAACACAAGCATCTTAGTTGTAAAGCCCCGCCCCCCATCACAGATCTCAAAGCACAGTCTCCTGGTAACTCGGCAAGCAGCTGAGGCCCGGCCAAGGGGAGGGCTTTGTCAGGTACCAACTCCCTGCTACTCAGAGGTCTTGCAGCACAAAGCCCATTGGTTCCAAGAACCTCAAGAGGTGGCTCTGGCTCCTGGGACTGAGGGGAGCCAGTGTCAAGTCAGGAGAGCAAACTACTCAGCCGGAGAGTCAAAGGCAGGGTTGTGTCTTATCCCGGGAGCCACCCTGTGGTCTCTCTGTGCCCCTCCTTTAGTGGTCTGCTGCTTGTCCTGTGTCCTGACCTCATGAGCTGCATACTCCCCCACACCCTGGGCATCCAGGAGAGTATGAAAAAAATAACCCACCTAGCAGGGAAGACGACTAGGGAAAAAACTCAGTGGAACGGCCAGCCTTCCCAAGGGCCCGTGTGAAGAGTCAATTCCACTTCTGTCCCCCCTCCCTCACTGGCCCAGAGACAAGCTCCCACCCCTCCACCTCCCACCCCCGGCCCACAAAGGAGACTGCTGTATGAAGAGGGGCATTGAAGGGAAATATCAACCCTGGGAGTAAGAGATGCTGAGAAGAATACATGAGAAGTCTTTATAACAGGGAAATCAATAATTATCGTCTTAGCCGTTTAAAAG
>NW_026073342.1:0-1943 GCF_014885135.2 Alexandromys fortis
TCTCTCTCTCTCTCTCTCTCTCTCTCTCTCTCTCTCTCTCTCTCTCTCTCACATACACACACTAACAATGTGTGCAAAAGTAATGTTTAAGGCAAAGAGGAAGGATGCCAGGGGAGGGGAGCATATGAGAATGTAGTGGTGTGAAAATATCAATGCACATTATATACTTGCATGAAACTACCATTAAAACTATTCTCCTGCACAACGGTTGTCTGCTAATAAAAACTGGAGAAGGACAGAGAGCAAGCCTGGCCTCCCGGCAGCTGTCTCAGCATCTGATTTCTGCCTCCTGTACCGGCTCTGATGACAGCCTCACCATCACCTGATCCTACTTGCCGACCCGTTAGCCCCAAAACTGAGAGCTAGATAATACCCTCTGCCTTGCAGATTGCCCATCCTTGGGCGTTTTGTCAGAGGTGTGGAATAGGGACTATCAGCACCGGCATGTTCAACGTCTGCTCTTAAGCGTCTCAGTCAACTCCCAAGGATCATAAGCCCACCCAGCGGCCACCTGATGGTGCTTCCTGCTGAACCTGTGCAGGCGGCATCAGAAAATGTGAAGACGCTGTTTGAAAGGGGGTAATGGATACTGTGGAACAAAAATAACCCCTTTCTCCAATAGCTCTTAATCACTGTTCTGTTCTTTCTCCCTGCTTCCCGGAACCTGTAAGAGACCCCAGAGATGATGAATAAATAAAACTGTTTTTCTAGCAATAGTAACAAAGTATGGCGCACAGGAAGCTAGAAAGTCATTGCACAGGCACAAAAATTATGTCGGAGATAGGTGACAGAATTGAAATTAAACTGAGGCGAATTGAAACGTTTCCCCAAACCTTTAGTTTGTTGTAAGTTGGGAAGAATACTGAGTTTATTGGCTTGGGATGTTGTTTTGGGTTTTTGTGTGTTTGTTTTTTGATGGACTATCTTCGGTGAAAGAATGTAATATAATAATCTCAATAAAACAAAAAAAGCAAGTTCAGTATTGGAGGTGAACATCCCAGGGCTGCTTTGTATCTTTCAGTGTTTGGGTTTCTGAGTCTCATCCAATGTCTGTTTCATTAGGTGAGTGGTATATACAAATGCCACTCTGGGAAAATCCCTAACGGTATCTAGAAGGTGCACGCCTTCTAGGAGGATAACGGATATTTTTATTTTCAACTTCTTTATATAGAAAAATAAGTAATAATAACAAAAGACAGAGAGAAAGAATGTTTATCTATTAGCCTCGCCTTAAAATGCATGGGTTGTTTCCTCTCTGTGACCCTGAGATGCATGTTGATTGGTTTGGTTTTGTTTTTTAAGGATAAAGGGTTAATATCTTTATCATGTCATAGTGTGGCGCTTTGTACAGTAACTCATTTTAATGTAAAAGCATTTTATGTACAACTGCAGAGAAACAATACACAGACAGCTTGGACACAAAAATGGGTTGTAATTCAAAAGTTCAGGGTTATTTGATAAACAAGAAACTGTTCTTCTCTGTAGAAAATAGCAAAAAATGCTAACATTTCCCAATAAGTCCATTTAAACCAAATAACAGTTCAATTATGCATATAAGTATTGCTTAGATTCTGGGATTCAGAAGAAACCTTACCGTCATTGTTCAAAGAACTGCTTTACATCAATTAAATTGTGTAAATGAGATTCCTATTAAACTTTCCCCTCACTGATTTATGGCAGATCATTTTTCTTTTTTTCTTTCTTTTCTTTTTTTTAATAGTTTTTTTAATTTATTTATTAAAGATTTCTGTCTCTTCCCCACCGCCGCCTCCCATTTCCCTCCCTCTCCCCCAATCAAGTCCCCTCCCTCGTCAGTCCAAAGAGAAATCAGGGTTCCCTGCCCTGTGGGTCCAAGGACCACCCACCTCCATCCAGGTCTAGTAAGGTGAGCATCCAAACTGCCTAGGCTCCCACAAAGCCAATACGTGCAGTAGGATCAAAAA
>NW_026073343.1:0-1850 GCF_014885135.2 Alexandromys fortis
TCTTTAGTATACATACACACTGATGCTCATATTCATATAAAGATGAACAGATAAAAGACAAACACTAGGAGGGCTGATGATGTGAAGGCTGTGTTGAATGTCACTGGAGAAATTATGGATAACTTAGTGGAGATATTTAAAGATGACTCATAAAACTATAAATCTTCAATTGGAATGTGGTTGAAAAATCAAAGTGGAGTGGAGTGTAAAGTTCACCCCCAGGAATGGTACAAAAATCTAATGGAACAGTTAGACTAATTTGCTTATGCTCTTGAGACTATGTTGTGTGCTATAAAATTAAGAGAAAGTTTAAGTAGATTATAGGAGTTACTTACTTATTCAGTTTTTATGTAGGAAATAAATCCCTGATAAATGTTTATTTTTTTAAAATTTCTTCTCAGTACTTGGAAAATTAATTAAAGATGTTTGCAATTGAGACTTACTGGGAAAGAGAAAGGTAGTTTTCCTCAGTGAAGCACCACTGTATATCATCTACACTCTGCTCCTTCATAGGTCCCTGAACCCCAGTGGGAGGGTTCTGATGAAGACATCCCATTTGCACCAGACTGACTGTTCCAAAGTCTCTTACTCTCTGTGTTATTCCCATTTTATCCGTTAGGAATTTCTCCTGACATTGGCTGACTGAGACACTGATCTATGAGTGTAGCAGAATGTCATTAAGTAATCTCATTGCTATGTTTCTTTACCAATATGGCTCTAAACCGTCCTGATGTTGTGACACTTTAATACAGTTTCCCATGCTGTGGTGACCCCAAACCAACCATAAAATTGTTTTATTGCAGCTTCTTAACTGTAATTTTGCCACTATTATGAATCATAATGTGAACATATGTTATGCTGGGCATTGCATATACAACCCCTGAGAGAGGGTCGTTCTACCCCAAAGGAGTACCCACATGATGAGAACCACTGTTTTAGTAGAACAGTAGTATTTGATTTTCCTCTAGGTCCATGGCCTATTTAGTCTCAGGTTCCTGGGCATTCCTGTATTTTGAAAAATAAGTTTAGTTTAAAAATAAGTTTAGGTTCAAAAAAGATGTTTAGAGACAATGAGAGTTCCTACTAAACACCCATTTCCCTGAGCAGTAGTGTGTTTGTATCAGTGAAGGACACTTTACACATCAAGATGCCAAGGTGAACTCATTAGTGCTTATCACTCAAAATTCTATTTGTGTGTGTGTGTATATGTGTTTAACCTAATACCCCTTTTTATATTAGAATTATATCCAAGCATTGGCAGTACATTTAATTGCTACATTGTGTTTAGATTCTCCTGGCTAAGACTTTCCCATGCTCTCATGTTTTGTTACTGAATGTACAGTTTTTTGTTGTTTATTCTTGTTTTTAAAATTCTTTCTTTTATTTATTGATATCATAAAATAATTACACAATTCACCATTCTCTTACCTCCCTCCAAACCCTTTGATATACCCACCCTTGTTTTCTTTCAAATTCATGCCACCATTTTTCATTAATTCATGTTATATACATTTATATTCATAAATACACAAATGTAACCCCAGTCTGTGTAGTGTTATTTCTATGTATGTATTTTAGGTCTGGCCATTAATATTGGTTTTTAAAACAGGGTCTTCTATAGTTTAGCCTAGCCTCAGGCTTTCTATTACCTAAAGATGGCCTTGAACACTAATCCTTTTGCTTCTACCTCCCAAGTACTGGGACCCCAGGAATATACCATCTTTTTCTTTTTCTTTTTTCTCTTTTTAAATTGATTTTTATTGAGCTCTACATTTTTCTCTGCTTCCATCCTTGCCTCTCCCCTCCCCATCAACCCTCTCCCAAGGTCCTCATACTTCCAATTTATTCAG